>NW_027096815.1:0-33625 GCF_019320115.1 Miscanthus floridulus | reverse complement strand
TCTGCACTTGCTCTAGCCAAGAATCCAGTCTTTCATGAGCGCAGTAAACACATCAGAATCAAGTACCATTTCATTAGAAACTGCTTGGAAGATGGAAGTATCAAGGCTGATCACATATCCACCACTAATCAGCTGGCTGACATTCTAACCAAGTCTCTTGGAAGATCAAAATTTGAAGAGATGAGGGGAAGAATTGGGCTCAAGCATATCACTCCAAGGACCACAAGGCTAAAGGGGAGAATTGTCAGTAGTTAGCCTAGTGTTCTTGTTTTTCATGTTACCTGCTATAAGATATTTACTATTCTCTGTAATGTGTTTCCTTGGCAACCAAGTTGATCATGGTGCCTTGGCAACCAAGTAGGAATCATAGCATCTGCTTTATGCAGTTAGAATATGCTAAGAAGTAGGTACACCACTTGCCTATATATGCAGTGGTTAGCATCTTTGTATCCCTAAGTCATTTTTGCAATACAATCCAAGCGGCCTGTTGGCCAAGCTGCCCTCTGGCAGCCAACACTCTTCTGTTCAACCTTATTGGAAATTTGGCATTCCCACTTATCCTTATCGGTGGCCTGTTTTTACTGTCAAGAAGGGCACAAGGTGGCCTTGGTGGACCCAATGGTCCTGGCTTTCCCCTTGGTTTTGGTCAATCTAGGGCCAAGTTTCAGATGGAACCCAACACTGGTGTTACATTTGATGATGTTGCTGGTGTCGATGAAGCGAAGCAAGACTTCATGGAAGTGGTTGAGTTCTTGAAGAAACCTGAAAGGTTCACTGCTGTTGGCGCTCGCATTCCTAAAGGTGTTCTCCTTGTCGGTCCTCCTGGTACTGGTAAAACTTTGCTTGCAAAGGCAATTGCAGGAGAGGCTGGCGTGCCATTTTTCTCAATTTCAGGTTCTGAGTTTGTGGAGATGTTTGTTGGTGTTGGTGCTTCCAGAGTTCGCGACCTTTTCAAGAAGGCCAAGGAGAATGCTCCTTGCATAGTGTTTGTTGATGAAATTGACGCTGTTGGAAGGCAAAGAGGTACAGGTATTGGTGGTGGGAATGATGAAAGGGAGCAGACTCTCAATCAGCTACTAACTGAGATGGATGGTTTTGAGGGCAACACTGGAGTTATTGTTATTGCTGCCACTAACAGAGCTGACATCTTGGATTCCGCTTTACTTAGACCTGGGCGCTTTGACAGACAGGTTGGTTTTTTTTGTTGGATTCATCTGTCAATGCATTTATATTTGTTTGTTCTGTCTTAGTAAAGTTCTCTAATGTCTATTGCTTGCGTGCAAAAAAAATCTAATCATTTTGTAGCCAAAGGTTCAATATCCATTTTGTTTCCCTTGTAGATTACTCGGCTGATCCATTTAGTTCAGCTTGGTTCATCTCTCATTCAGTACCTGAATGCTATTTAGATCTTAACCAGAAATATTTGGGGTTCTTAACATTTTGGGTATGCCTTGTAATTCTTACACAGGTGTCTGTCGATGTTCCTGATGTACGTGGGAGGACAGAGATTCTAAAAGTGCATGGTAGCAACAAGAAGTTTGATTCTGATGTTTCTCTTGATGTCATAGCAATGAGAACACCTGGGTTCAGTGGAGCAGACTTGGCAAACCTTCTGAATGAAGCAGCCATTCTGGCTGGACGACGGGGGAGGACAGCAATTTCTTCAAAAGAGATTGATGATTCTATTGACAGAATTGTGGCTGGTATGGAAGGGACTGTGATGACGGACGGGAAGAGCAAAAGTCTTGTTGCTTACCATGAAGTTGGGCATGCCATTTGCGGGTAAGAGATGAATCTTCCTCTTTGCAGATCTTTTTCTCCTTTGCCTTAAACATTGGAACGTGACTGGTTACTTTAGGTTTTGATTATTTTCTCCGATATCCTGATGTGATTCTAAGTATTTCTAAGATATTTCAATTAATTTAGGTGCGTACATGTGCTAATATGGTTTCTAAAGCTGGCTAGCTAAATTTCTATCTAAAATGGTCTGGTAATTGGATGACAGGGAAATTATTTGATGTTGAAATAGAGTACGACTTTGTCTTAATATTTAATGCTTAGCCCATTGCTGTGATGTACTAAGTGGCTCCTTTCCTGTTTCTATGTTCCCCTCTGAAAGCATATTGTATCTTTGTGGCTTCACTTTTGAGTTATTGGAGTGCCTTTTGTATGTCATTTCCTTTGTAACCATTCCATGCCAAATTTGTACGCAATCTCATTCGTTTGTGGAAATCTCTTTGCAGAACTTTGACACCTGGCCATGATCCGTCCAAAAGGTTACCTTAGTTCCAAGGGGTCAAGCTCGTGGTCTTACGTGGTTTATCCGATGGATGACCCAACACTCATCTCCAGGCAGCAACTTTTGCCAGAATTGTTGGCGGCCTTGGTGGTAGAGCTGCTGAGGAGGTCATATTTGGAGAGCCTGAGGTGACCACTGGAGCTGCTGGTGACTTGCAGCAAAATTACTGGCTTAGCCAAGCAGGTATACTACCTTTTGTATTGAATTTTAATTGACGTAAATGTTAACGTTTGCAAAGAATTTTGCAAGTCCTCATGAACCATTTTGTGGTTTATGACTGATGATTACTCTATGAATGCTAAGAACCAATCTGTGCTGCAAAATCACATGGTAGAGTCTGCTAGAATTGACAGCAATCTGTAGATATCTTGTCTCAATGCTTTACTACTACTACTGATCTTTGGTTGTCAATTGTACTGAGAATCACAATGGTTTCTGCAGATGGTCCGTAACATTTGGTATGTCTCAAATTGGTCCATGGTCCCTGATGGAGGGTGGAGCACAGGGTTGGGGACATCATCATGAGAATGATGGCAAGGACTCCATGTCAGAGAAGCTTGCGGAGGACATTGATTCGGCTGTGAAGCAGCTTGTCAGATGAGGCCTACGAGATCGCCTTAAGGCACATTAGAAACAACAGGAGGCCATTGACCAAATCGTTGAGGTGCTCATTGAGAAGGAGACACTGGCTGGAGGACGAGTTCCGGGCGATTCTTTCTGAGTTTGTGGAGATCCCTGTTGAGAACCGGGTTCCCCCAGCCACATCGGCGGCCGCCCTCCCTGCCTAAACTCTAGTCTTGTAGGGGTGAAATTTGTTGTAAGATGTTCATATCTTGGATTCTTGGTGTACACTAACTCTACTTGCAGCCGCTGGATTTTTGGTACACCGACAATGTAACATACTCATGGTGGAATTATAGTAAAATGTTAATTAGCTTAAAAGGCCTGGCGTAACATTTTCAGTTTCTAGATTCTGGTCGAGTGAAGTCTCTTGCTCGATGAACGAGAAATTCCACGGTTCCTACTTCATGAAACTATGTTCTAATTAAGAAGTAAGAACTTGTCATTTTCTTCTCGGAACTGATAGGAGATGATCAGCAAATTACTCACATGTTCAACTACAACCTAACTAGCAAACTTGCTTGTCAATGGTTTTGATCATCCTATACGTCTCACCGTCTCAGCCAAAAGTGAGGCTGCTTTCTCCACAAATTGTATGGAAGCTATGCTTCTTTCCAAGAATATGCTTAGGTTATGCTACTATTGAATGTAACCGACCTCATTTTCTAGAGCAACAAGCCATAAAAAGGAATAAGCGTAAACAAACAGATTACAAAGAATGACAAACCCAGCCACACCTGTCAGTGTCGTCACTATATTGGCAAAAAATCTAACGTTGTCTTCATGTGAAAAAACTGAGAAATGTACGTACCTTCCGACGCAAAAGTCTCTCCGCTGCTCCGCAAACCAGCCAGGCCCACCACCGCGGCCGCTCCTCCCCATTCCTGAATCCCGAGTCCCGACCAACCACCGGCACCGACGCGGCCGCTCCCCAGCATGGTGTCCACCTCCGCGGCGCCCGCGCACAACGAAGGAGCTCATGGATGCCCTCACTGCGCACCTCTCCCTCTACCACGCCGCGGCGAACCCTAGCCCCGCCCCCGCCGCTGCCCTCCTCCTCCTCGTCCTTGTCGCCGCGCGCCCGCGATCCTCCGGTTGGCTCGCCTCGCTCTCCCCCCGCCGCGCGCGCCGCGGCCGCCGCCTCCCTCCTCTCCCCCGCTGCGGCTGCCGCGCTGCTCTCCATGGTCCGCCGCCTCCGCCTCCGCGGCCACTCCTCCTTCTTCGTCCTCCACTCCTCGTCCCCGTCCACCTCCGCCGCGCGCGGGGGCCGAGGAGCCAACCGTGCTCTCGCGCCTCTCCCGGGGCCTCCTCGCCCGCGCCGCCGCGGGCTCCCGGGCGCAGGCGCTCTCTTCGCCAACATCCTCCTCTTCCCCTCCTCCCCCGCGTCGTCGCGGTGCCCCGACGCGATCACCGTCGCCGAAGCCTTCCTCGCTGACCTCGACGGCTTTGTCGCGGCCATGGACGAGATCTCTGGTGGGAGGTTCCTCTGCTGCGGGGAGGGGGAAGTGGACCTGGCCGCGCTGGCGTGCCAGGATTTCCCGGAGCTGCCCTGGCTTAATGCCAAGGGTTACTACGTGATCGAGGAGTTTCTGGCCAACAGGTTGGAGATCGCACTGCGAATGTCGTGGGCGGCGGCAGGGGGGAGGGGGAGTTGGAGGGAGGAAGGCGGTGCGAATTGGGAAGGGTGTGAAGGAGAAGGCTGGGCTTGCTGCAAACGCGTTCTGGAGGGAGAAGGGATATGTGGATTGGTGGATGAGCTGGAGCCTCGGATGAGAGCAAGGATCATTGGGGGCATTCTTCGGGAAAGGTGCAATTGCCCTGGTAATATGCTTTCTATGCTGCATTTTGATATAATATGACAGTTATGGATTTCAAATACTATGGGGTTGCATTTCACAGTTGTATGCCTTATTTGCATAAGTGAACTCTAGATTTCAGAGTCATATCTGTAATTTCGTAATAAACTTTTACAATGATTTTAATTTCAAGTGATATGGTTTGGGATAAGATGTTTATTTGTTTTTATTACATGAACATTGTCAACCTGTGATTTAGTTAAGATGTGCATGAGTCAAGTAACTCTGGTTTGTGTTTATTAGGGTGGTGTATCCCATACTGATGCATTTTGGGTAGCTATTTTATTGTAAGAAATGTGTTGGAAAAGGCTGTTTGTTGATGGTGATGGAAAGAATGAAGGATGGAAAAAGTGAGAGAAATAACATGGCATACTCTAGTCTTGCAATCTTATTTGTAAAATCAGTTTTAGGGAAAACAAACCATATTTCTTAATCTCGTAATAGGCCCTTGTATAGGAAATAGAAGCAAATTGCCTTTTCTTGTATTGTCGTTAATTTATGCAAATGTAGGTGCACCTTTCCTCTAAATAAAAAAACAAGCAAGGCAATCTAGTAGGTTTCAAAGAAACTTCTTCAAAAAGCATGTGAAATATGAAAGCACCTGGTTCAGAAATACGATGAAGATGGGTTTCACATATATTTTTAAAGCATTGTTTCTTCTCTTGTTTTGGAAATGACATACAGAAGTTGCCTATTGTGTTATGTTTGTGCTGAGAAAAAAACCCTTCTTTTCCTGAAATGGCACTAACATGTTCAAACTGTTTGGCAAGTGATGTTTTCTGAAATCTGCATGCTTTATCTAACTGAAGTTTCAGCATAGTCTTAAATCAATTAATGAATCCAGAATAACTGTTATGTACCAGAGTTAACGCTATCATGCTTTTTTAACAAGTTATAAAAAAATTGAATATCAGATTACAAAGGGGCCTTGTTTCAGGCATTTGGTCCAATGAATATATTTCTAGGCATTGTGGGTTAAATGTTTTACTAGTATTTATAAGAGTGTTTTTATATAATAGTCACTACAGCATGTTTGCAAGTAGTTTACTTTGTGATCTGTATGATTCTGGAAATTATCCTCTATTTAAATGTGAGACCCTCATTTTTCTCGAAGTAAGTTGTGTCTTCCTTGAATCTTGATGTGTCAAAGTTAGCCCAATCATATGCATAACAAACAATCAGCTCTTTGTCATCTCAGACAGGATTTTTTTGTCACCCTGATTGTGAGAGAATTGCCAAACTTTTGCGTGCAATTGTCCTGAGCATGTTTCTACACCTCGAGCCCATACTAATATGCTAATAGCTCAAGCTTGCAGGCAAATGAGATGGTTGAAGGATCAGATAGTGCCTCAAGGGATAATTTCTGCTTCTGCTTAGGTGAACCGGGATCATTTGTGGCAGACAAATCTTGTGAATGTACACGGCAGTCTTTATTCAGAAAGAATCATGCTTCTTCCATTGATGTTGCAAACATTCTGTCTTGTAGCAAGAAGCCTGTATTTGCTAAAGAGTTGAAAAGACTGAAACTAGTCGAGGAGATAGTCTGTTTGAAGAGCAACATTACTTGCTGCAGTGGTGATGCAATCTTTTTCAGTTCATTAGTGTCGGCTGCTACTACTGCTGGTGATGTACTTATGAAATTACAAGGGCTTCTCATGGTGGTGTCGACAGAAAGTATAAATCTTGAACTAATTGGGGATGGAGCTCCGAAAAAGAAAGATGTTGAAAAGACCAGTGGAGGTTCTCGGAAAGGAAAGAAGAAAGTCTAGCACCTTGAAAAAGCTAACAGTATCTGCTAAGCCGTCTAAGGTATAGTTGATTTGTTGCTCAGCTTGCTTTAGTATTGCCATAGGCATAGGACTTTATGCTTCACTGAGTATATTTAAGTTATCTGTAGTTACCTAAGGTCTTCTTTCCAGGATAATGGATGCAGTAGTTCAGATAGTCGCAATTGTAGGCCTTTACCAAACCATTGTGCTCCATCTGTTGAAGGCACTGCTGCTGGACCTCCATCTGAAAAAACTCCTAACAAGGAAATTGTACCAACAATGAAGGTTGTAAGCATTATTTTGGCCATTCTGTTTTGTTTGGTTGTTCATTTATTCATGACTTATGAGGGAGTTCTCGATATTTTAGGAGCAAACTATCGTGTTGGATGGTTGCAAAAATCAGTGTAACAAAAAGAAGAACAAACGCAAAGGGAAAACAAAAACTATCAAATCTGATGAGGCCTGAGAGCCCAAGATCTACCAAATTGAAAATAGTTGTTCCCCATAGTGCTACAGAGGCCTCTCATGAAACTGCTGAAGAGGCTGATGTCTCACCTCATCACCCATCTTATGATCCTTCCAAGAACAAGATCTCTGAAGCAGTTAGCTGTTCTGACTATTCCATTTTATCTAATGGAACAAAGGTAGTAGCCACCAGTAAGGGCACAAAACTTGAAGACACATTGTATTCTCCTAGAGTTTGCTCATCAGTTGCTACTGAACTTTCTCAGAGTGCTCATGATGATGCCTTCAATGTGGCTGAGCAGGCCTCATCGTACATTAGTCAAAGTGAATGCTTGGTTCAATCATCCTCTTGTTTACCTTCCAGAAGCAATGATGTCTCTTCCACTAATCTGGATGGAAGTTCAGTTGACTCCTTGGTAAGATCTGCACAGGAAAAAACTGAATGTGATGAGAAACATGTGGATGATAAACCTGAAGTGACAAAGAACAAAATTTTACCTTCTGTTATTCCTACTGATATGCTTCAAAGTGCTATAAGTGAAAATGGTGGAGTTATGAAAAATAGTGGCGGTGAATATTATGTATACAATAGGAACCTGCTGGGAGGAACATCATACGAATGGCCTAGTGTAACACCATCTCATTTTGTATCTCCTGAAATGCAACAGCGTCCAGCTGCAGAAGACAGGTTGCATCTTGATGTTGGTTACAAATGGCCAACTCAATTTAGCCAACCTTTTCTTCCTGCCAACCATCAGGTGAGGAATCCGCCAATTGATGCTGGATGCAATCAAATGTTACCTTCTCTAGCAGTGCCGCTAAGTTTTGACTGGCCTCCTGTTTTTAGAGGTTATGGTAAAAATGCTGCTGTAAGCTATGATCCATTGTATACCCCACAAATGCAATCTTCTGCTTGGTCAGGGTTCCCTGCTCAACTAGTGCAAAGAGGGGGTATTTGCAGTGACAGTGATGTTGCGGATGATAATGAAAGCTACTGGTTTTCTGAAGAAGAATCAGATAGCCGTGCACATTCTGGAAGAGATATTAATCAATATTTCGGTGGAGGTGTGATGTACTGGAGTCCTGCGGAACATGCAGGAGCTGGTTTTTCTAGGCCACCATCTCTTAGTTCAGATGATAGTGCCTGGGCTTGGCATGAGGCTGATGTTATACGAGTTGTTGATGATGTGGCTAATGGTATTCCATCTACATACACAAATGGTGTATCATCACCACCCTCCACTCCATCCTGTTCTCAAATGAATCTTTGGATCCAGCTGCTCATTCGATAGCAGGGAATGGCATCAATAATGAAGCTCTGACCTCTCCATCTCCCGTGCAAGATAGTCCTGAAGATAAAATAACTTCAGTTGCAAAGGCTGTGTCTTGTGGCAGTGAAGTAGTTAAGGCAGATACATTGCCATATGCAATGCTGCGGCCGATAGTTGTTCCTAATATATCACGAAGGTCATCAAGATCTGACATTAAGGGTGGTCATGATCACAGGAGCCCATGCGTACCATCAACAAGGAGGGACATACCTATTCTAAGAAGACCTCCATCACCAGTAGTACTTAGTGTTCCTCGTGTACCTAGGCCACCACCTCCTTCACCTGCTGGAGAGTCAAGAAAACGAGGATTCCCTATTGTTAGATCGGGCAGCTCAAGTCCTCGACATTGCGGGATGAGAGGTTTATTTTCTGAAGACAAAATTTTCCATAGGGCTCAGTTTTGCTTGGATGGTCCTGAAGTTGTATGGCCTTCATGGGGTAACAAGGGCACTTCTTCTGGTACATTGGTGCAAACAATTGAGGATACTGTTTTGCAGGACCACCTTGTTAAGATTTCACAGCTATCTCGTGATCAACATGTAAGGATGTAGTTTCAAATCTTCCCTCAATAGTGAGAATGATTGTTTATTCAACTTTTCTGTCTTTCTAAAATATAATTTTGCAGCCAGATGTGGCATTGCCTGTACAGCCACAAGATATGCTAAATGGTTCGCCTCACAAGGCATCCCTCTCTTTGATGCACAATGCTCTACATGAAGAAATAGATCAATTCTGTAAGCAGGTATCTCACCTTTTCTTCTAGGTTTGGCATCAATTTTCATCTTTGTGTGCTATGGGATCCTTATCTTCTTTGATGTCTAATTGCATGGCATGCCTTTATTTGTGTCAGTAAAAGTTCCCTTTTTCTAAGGACATGTTGATTCCATTTTTTAAACTGCAAGGTTGCTGCTGCTAATCTGGTGAGGAGGCCCTATATAAACTGGGCTGTCAAAAGAGTCACACGATGCTTGCAAGATCTGTGGCCTCGCTCCCGTACAAATCTATTTGGCTCAAATGCCACTGGTTTGGCTCTTCCAACTAGTGATGTTGATCTTGTGGTTTCTCTTCCTCCTGTCCGAAACCTGGTGAGTTGCATGACTGATAACATCGTGTGACAAGTTAGTTCAAGTGCATCTTTTCCCCATATTATTGTGGATACTAAATTTATTGTTGCTTTCAGGAACCTATTAAAGAAGCTGGAATTTTGGAAGGCCGTAATGGCATCAAGGAAACATGTCTACAGGTAATTCATTTGGTTTACATGTGGATGTTTGCATAAGAGTTAGGACACATGATGGATGTGCTTGCATGTTCTGAGGACAAAATTTTGCTTTCTTTTTACGTGGACAATCTTTTTTCCTTTCAGCATGCAGCAAGGTGTCTTACAAACCAGGACTGGGTTAGAAGTGATTCCCTTAAAACAGTTGAAAACACAGCTGTAAGTGGCTTTCTTTTGCTAGTTCATTAGCTATTCTATTTTCCTCATGCTTATATTATTTGCAGATACCTGTGATCATGCTTGTAGCAGATGTACCCTGTGACACAAATATGTCCAATGAGTATTCTTCAGTACTGGATGGCTCACAAGAATATTCAGTTAACATGCTTGGAGAACAAGGGAGTCCTCCTCGGTCTGACACCTCTAGTTCAGAAGGCAGCAACATGCTGGTGTGCTCAAAATTGAATAAAGACGATTGTGATATTGTGCAGTCAATTCGTCTTGATATAAGTTTCAAATCGCCATCCCACACAGGACTGCAGACTGCTGAGTTGGTAAATCAGAAGTCTATTGTCTATCTGAATATTTTCTAGAAAATAAGTTGCTCTCCATAAACGTTACTTGTAAGTTTAGCCTTCATACAAATATTTTGTTTAGACCTGTTGAATGTTGATCACAGTTTGGTAGCTGATACTGTCTTTCATTCTAATAGAAATTTAACTTGTAGCAAACATTTGAATATTTTGGAGGGTTACGCAATTAGTAATAAGCATTACATGAATCATCTAACATAAGCAAATGCATAATCTAACGCGGAGTATCAGTTGAATATATCTAAGTACCATCTTATTTTGACATTCTGTGTGCTATATGCAATGTTGCCATTTCTGGTATTCTAAACAAATGGCTCCTTTATCTTTTACCCTAGTTCCTATGCGATATTGCACTTTTAGTTCAGTAGTTTTTGCTGAAAAACATGATGCTAATTTAAATTGTATTTTCAGTTCACATATAATTTTATAAATGAACAATGCTATCATGAAAATCATACATAAAGTTATCTATGTGTTTTCACAAGTGGAGTATTTTTTTCAAAGTTGTGACCAATGTGCATACATGCATGTTGCCTCAAAACATCATCATGATGACATAAGAAACATTATAAGAATCATGTTACTTTTAGAGTGATTTCTGCTTTCCAATATTGCTGTGAGGAGTCATCTGTTTCAGGTTTTATGTTAGCAGTATGAATGATCAGCCAGCCAGCTGCTTGGTACAGTAGCTTTCTGAGTAGATAATGCATGCACCACACACATTGCTGCTAATGATATATTGCTTACCAACATGCACAAGAATTTTGCAAGATGGAACTACTAAGCAGTATGCAGGATTTCCCAGCCTATTTGCCCACCTTATTATATTGTTAATTCTACAGGTACGTGAGTTGACCCAGCAATTTCCTGCGGTTGTACCTCTTGCCTTGATTCTCAAGAAGTTTTTGGCTGACCGGAGTTTGGACCACCCCTATTCAGGTGGTCTAAGCTCTTACTGTTTGGTATGTAACTTTTCCAGATAGCCCTTCATTTGCTTCATTGACAATTTATGGCTTTTACAGTGTGTTTGCATTGGACAACTTTCTTATGCATAAATGAGTCCATAAGCTTATGCAGACTTATGTATTCTGTCAGGTCGCTATAAGTATCAGAGTTACGAGTTAGTAATTATTAAACACTTTTAAGGGCTATAAAAAGAGAATTACGAGTTAATGATGATTAAACACCTTTTTAAGGGCCTGTTTGCTAGAACTCCCCCTGATTCTCTGTGGGAAGTGATTCTATGGCCAAAAGTGATTCTCTATGTTTCATTAGGATAAACCATATGTAGACATCGATTCTGTGCGTGGAGGGAATCAGGAGAAGCTACCTTTTGTTTAGCTCCCAGCCTCCTAGTTCATTTTAGAGAATCACTTCATGGATTCAGCCTAGAAGGTCCTCTGGGAGTTTTACCAAACAGGTCCTAAGTTTAGTAGGTTAATCATGGTTTTATATTTTTGACCATGGGTTTATCGATGGTTGGGTTAATTTATCTGAACTCTGGAAGTCTGGATTGATCCTTTTCTAGAGATGATTTTCTACTTGTAAAGATATTAAAAATTTGTATTGGCTCACAGTGAAACACAAGCAGACCACAATCCAGCTAACTTCTATTTGCATATAGCATGTGATCTTTGGATAGTTCAGTTCAAACTTACTATCCTATATTAATTTTCATGTTAGCATATTATGTTGATTGATGGCATATTACCTGATCCAGTTTTTCTCTGGTGTCATATTTGATATTTTCAGAGGACCTGTGAAAAATAAAGCTTCAATTTTAATTTATTTGTAGGTGCTGTTAATTGTTCGTTTTCTCCAGCATGAGCATCATCTTGGTCGGCCTATTAACCAAGTAAGTTGCGAATCATGAACACCATATTTGAGTTTACCGCTCTATTTGCGGTCTATTTTTTGTATCCTTGTAATCATTTCCATAATGTTTGTAATTTGGCAGAATCTGGGCAGCCTTTTAATGGATTTCTTGTACTTCTTTGGGTAAGAAAATACACCTGAACACTGTGTTTAATAATGACATGGGGCCAAACATTTGCATCAGTGTGCCTGAAGCCCTGAATGTCAATAGGACCTTCTGTTCCTTCTCTTTTGGAACAGCTACTATCGAGTATGTTACATATAATTCGTAATCTTAATGCCAGGAACATATTTGATCCACGCCATATGCGCATTTCCATCCAAGGAAGTGGAATTTATTTGAATCGAGAAAGAGGGCACAGGTAATAAAATTTTATGTTACTATTTTATGTCATTTATTCCTGTCACCTACTATGTAAGTTTTAATTATGAGAATATGCTTGATTTTGCAGCATTGACCCGATTCACATAGATGATCCACTTTGCCCTGCTAACAATGTGGGCAGGAATTGTTTCCGCATTCACCAATGTATTAAGGTTAGTTATAATTCTCCTGTTGTGTTCAGACATATAAATATAATATGGGTAACAAATTGCAGTTTTGAGAACTCATACATTTTATGATGTATATGACAGGCATTTGCTGATGCATTTGCTGTTCTTGAGAATGAGCTACTGCAGTTCAGTTCAGAATGTAGCATGCCTGCATCGACATTCAATATACTAAAGAAAATAATCCCAAGTATTGATTCTGATGAGCTGTAGCTATAAAACGAGGCAGGATTCCAACACAATACATTTGATGTCAGGGTGGAATGACCTGTGCTGCATTCTAGACACTCTGATGGCTATGCAGCTGCTCAGAAGGTAAGCATATATGAACACTATGTTTCAATCTTAATTCTTACTAGACGTTCACTGTCTATATTTTGACATTAACCAATAACCATGTTACAGCCTCAGCCTAGCAAGTTTGATACCTCTGGAATAGACCAAAAAGTAGATCTGCAAGATGGCAATATTCAAATGCGAGCGCATGTGTGTCGATGTAATGGCACATGATGCCCTTGCTCCCTGATCGAGCTTCTTGATGTTCAGATCTCTGACTGAGGTGAATTGGCTTACTCAAGAGCATGGTGGTGAATTGGCTTACTCAAGAGCATGGTGATGAATTGGCTTACTCAAGAGCAAAGGTGGTGCTGCACACAGGCTACGGACATGGATGGCTGTTCTTCCACCTTTCTGAATGTAATGCTTGGTAAGTGCATACCTCATGCTTATCCGCTTGATACTGTAAGTGATAGATCCTTCACCTCTTGCTAATATTCTGTGTTGCCAATGCCAAGTCACACTACAAGGGATTTGGTTCTGGTGACAACTTTAGTTGTGAAACCTCACTTACTAAGGTTCCTTGGTGGTGACAAACTACTTTGAAGCAGAAGTGAATCGATCGGAACATATTCTAAGCAGCACTGGAGATTTGCTCATGTACGGATTCTTCAAGGTTCAAGGATCATTTGGGGTGATGAAAATTGTGAAATTCATATGGAGGATGTACTGTTATGGAGAGGCATGGTCTTAGTGCTTAAGCGGTCAAGAACTTATGATCACCTCAGGAAACAAGGATGGATATGAAGAGAACGGAGTAGCAGCGTCAGCCGTCACGGAAGTGCTATTATCACGGCTGGTGTAATGGCCTAACGGTCCCTTTTAGATTGTCGCGCTGAGATCTTCCTGGCGAGGATTGGGATCCACGAGCCAGATATCCTTGACGGAAATGTTTGCTTGGACAGCATAAACCGGCAAGGACAGCCAATGATGATGATAATCGCACTACTCTATTGTCATATTGTTGCTTGCACTCTTGCAGCGACATGTCTCGTGCTTTTGCAACTAGTGCGAAATGTGAGCAATTGCTCTTGTAGAGCTGCACTGTTTCACTAAAACATTGTTGTTTTGCTGTTTTGGAACAATTTTATAGGATTAGCAATAGCTGAAAAATGGGTATGCGCAGCAGTACCATGAAATGCAGTCTGTGCAAACATCGTAGTAAAACGATGTATAGAATTGCTACTGGTGAGATAGTGAGACATAATTAAGTTTTTCAGGCTCCCGAGCATGGGCGAAGGAAATTTTCCAATAATATATTTGCAAAAAGACATGTAAAAAGTAAAAACGATAATTATATGCAGGAATATAAAAAAAAAACACAGTACTGACATAAGAATCGTGGCGTGTCCTTTCTCGTGCCAGCGATGTTGCTCTGCGGCTTTGGTCGACTTCCATAGTGATCGTTCCGCTTTGCGCGAGTTCCATAGTGATCGTTCGGCTGCATGACTGTACATTTAATTGCACGGCGATGGACCCATATGTCTTTCTAGACCCTAAACTTTTTTTTTGATACATCAATTTACTCATGCATCTAGATATAATAATAATATGTCTAACAAAAATGAATGAACAAAAAAGTTGAAGCAACTTATAATTTGGAACGTAGGGAGTATGAAACTTCTTCTGGGAAAGAAGCAAGATCGAGGAGCCAGAAGCAAAAGAATTGACAGCTGACTAGTTGACACTCGTCTATATGCACTCGAGCAAAACTGTGAGAAAGCGGAGGCGGGAGCGAGCAGGCTGGTGCGCGCGCGGAGGAATCGCGGGAAAGGGAGGCGGGAGCGAGCGAGCAGGTGGGCGGTGCAACGGATCCGGACGGAGGCCGCTAGATACTCGAGTCTCCCCAACAGGGTTTGGGTAGTTTCTTGGTGTCTGGATCCTAGCGTGGACTCGGTTTCGTAGAGTAGAAATCGTTTCTCCCTCTCTCCCCTCATTAATTCTTTTGCGACATCATAGGCTCCGTTCGGCTTGCTGAAACTTGGTTGAAACTGGCTAAAAAACACTGTTCTGGCTGAATTATTGTGAGAGAAAAACACTGTTCTGGCTGAAAAAACAAGCCGATTTCTGGGTAAGCCGAACGGGGCCATAATCAAAAAAAACTGAGCTGTCAATATAATTGATAGACATATAAAACACCATAAATACTTTATTAGGACTGCCCTTAACACGTCTAACGCAAAAAAATCACCGAAAGGACACAATAATTCCCTGACTTAGAACAAGTACATTATGTCATTTGATGATCTGATGCAGTGCAACATAAATATAAGAAGATTAACAACCAACTCATGTAATAGGCTATCTTTTAATTGATCTTATATAATAATTCAATTATTCTTAATTTAAGCAATCAACGTAAGAAATTTTACGAGTTGCATGATAATATTAAATCATATAATGGTGAAATATATATCTTATTCGGAGTAGTTCTAAACTTTTGGGTTACTTCACAAAACTACCGCCTCTTTCTCTCACCTTCCTGTTTGCTACGTGACAATATATGAGTATTTTAAAAATGTTGAATAGCAACGTACCTATTCTAAGTTTACCACCATTCGTTGATTTCTTCGGGTTAACACAGCTAACTATTAGTTGTGTGGATTCAAACGGCCTAATTTACAGCATTTCGTAAAAACCTTCGAAATCAACTTGTAAAATAAAACCTCCGCTACCGCGATTCCTTCTGCCCTCCCCTCCCCATGGAGTCCGACGGTGACACGTCGCCACCTCGCTCGCCTACGGCGGCGCCACTGCATGCCTGCGGCGCGGGCCACCCGGCATCGCACTCGCTGCCGACCTCGGCTGGCGGCCGCGTCTGTCTCTCCTGTGCCGCGGCGCTCCTTTCATCCGCGGGCGCCGCCTCCACGCCATCCCACCACGTCGCGCACGCGCTCGCCAACCTCTCCCTAGCGCTCGCCGACCCGGCATTCCTCAGGCCGCTCCGCGCCGCGCACCCACGCCTCCTCGCGGCGCCGCTCGCCGAGGTGCTCGAGGGCGCCGCCGACCGCCGCGATGCCGCGCTCGCCGCCGTCGTGGGCTCCCCCGCTGATTCAGAGCTCGTCGCCCGCCTCGCCCGCGTCCTCTCCTCCGGCTCACTCGTCAAGCACGTCCATACGGTAAGTGCCCCCCCCCCGTCACTCACAATTTCGTGCTATGCTGTTTGTCTCATTCTATGCTGAGTAGGTTGGCTGCAAATTATATGTAGTGGAGAGGACCAGTGGATGACTACTTGACTAGTCTCACTGGATCCATTGAATAAGGTGAACAATAATTCGAGCTGCTAGTTATATGTAGCAAACTGGAGTCTGACTTCGAAATGGTGCATTCCTTTTTTTAGATAATGGAGATAAATCCGGCTTCATCTCTTGTCTCCAAGAGGATCAGACCACTTATTACAAATTTAACATTATAAGGTCATCCAAAGGATGAAAAAAAAATCATTGCCATTGCATCTAGCATTTGACAGACTTGGATAATGTGCTGCTGCTTGTTGGCTTCATCCCACTGTAAATTGCACCCATTGGTGTAGCCAGTGCATTCCTCTGAATATATATAACCTCCAAAAAAGTTGAACTAATTCCTATGAAATTCCTGTACGATTCATGCCATGAAAATGGGCCCTAACAAGAGGGACCCGGTTCTAACACATGCTTACCTGCATATGGATACACATGATAGCATTTCAGGGTTGTTCATAATAGGTTGACTGCATTTTACCTTCCATTTTGATATGTTGCTGTCTTTTCTTCTTTCTTTTATGGCCTTGGACATCTTTTCAGCTCAACACAATGGAAACGTAGACATTTACATGTATACACCAAATTACGAAATATGATCGAATGATTTTGTATCTATTTTTTTTAGAATCGTCCAAGTCTTAGTCTGGACTGTAAAAGTCGCAAACTAAATATAGAATAATACCTTATTTGGTTATACAACTAAATATACTAGCAGTAGTTGTATCCTTGACACACCAGTACACCTGTTGAAGTAAACATAGTACTGGTGGCAGGATATGCAGTGCAGCATCATTCTAACTGATTAGTGTCACTCCTGGAGATGTGTGCAAAGGTTGCCCTAGATGTAAGACCTACAATTAGGTTTCAGTGTATGGTTGGAGGGTGATCTGCTTCCTTTTCCTGTTATTGTAATTCTGGTGAACTACCCCATTTTGTCCAAAGTGGCCTGCTGTGCTTTTATCTCATCACTCATCAGTCGTTGCTTGAGTGAGATAGACTGGATCCATTAAAGATGTGAGGCACAGTAATTTTTCTCTTATAACTTCTATTGAATTGATTTACCTTCTTATGTCTGTATCTTTCTTTTATGTCAGTGCAGCTACATTGTCTGGGGCTTTTGCTAAACTCTACCAAAGATGCCGCAGCATATATAGGGGACAAATGTTCTCTTTTCTTAAATCTTGTTAATGATCTCCGACTTCCAAGGTGAAGACAACTGAATTCTGATGATTATTTCTTGCCTTCCAAACACCTTATCTGGCAGCATCTTTAACTTTCTCTATACAGCGATGAAATTCGTGGAGAGATACTCTTTGTTCTATACAAACTCACTATATTAAATGCCACCCCATGGGACAATATATGTGAAATTGGAGATTTGGATCTTCTGGCAATTGGTAGAAGCTTGCTTCAGCTCTCTCTTGAAGTCCTACTCAAAACTCAAAATGATGCTGTTCGCTTGAACTGTGTTGGTTGGTATTTCTTCTTTTTGTACTTCCTGAATGATAGTGCTTTAAGAATACTTCATTTTGTTGAAGATACTGATGTTTGAACTTTCATGTAATCTAACAAACAATTCTGGCCATTAATTTTTGTCACAATTTTTACATAAGTTTACAGTTCTTTGTGCCTAATTAATCTGCCCTTAATGTAAACACTCTAGATATATAAGCCACAGTTAAAGAAGTTATATGGCAAGCTTCATATAGTTTGAGAAACTTAAGCGTGCTTTGAAAAGACAACCTGACATCAATTGATGAATGCATCATTCCTGATGTTATACAAGAAGCACAATGAGAACAATGAACTTCTGGATCCAGCTTTAATACTTCAGTGTTACTTTTGTTTGAGAGTTGGCTAAGGAGGAAAACATATTCACAATGTTGACTGAGTACCTTCAAATTGTTTGCGGTTATTAAATTTATCTCTAAATCATTTGCGCTAATAAATTTTGGATTTGGTTTTTAAACAACTCATCAATGTTGAAAATTTCCACAATAGGTCATTCTCCACTTGTTTGTGATGTTCCTTTTTTTGTGCTACTGCAGCATTGCTCCTTACTTTAGCAAAGAAGGAGCCCTTTGACCATTTGCTGATTAGCAACCAGAGTTCTAACAACTGCATAGAAGCAGAGTCCATGCAGACAGATTATATGTCCCTAAATGCTTCTCTTGTTCTATTCGCTGAGGCTGTCAAAGGATCTCTGCTATCTACTAACCTAGAAGTTCAGACAGGGACATTGGATTTGATCTTTCATTTCCTGTCATCTGATGCAAATATTTGTGCTCTACTTCAAACTTTGATCGATGAAAATGTTGCCGATTACATATTTGAGGTTCTCAGGTTATCGGGTAAGAAGTTCACCTTTTTGTAGTCATGAACTACTTTCTGAAAGCTTTTATGCATTATTATGATCAAGAAGGCTTACGAAGTTGCACTCCTGTTATACATCTTCAGGAAATAATGATCTACTTGTCATTTCCTCTATTCGAGTACTATTACTTTTTGCAAGATTAGAGGAAAAATTCAAAGAAAAGCTTGTCATTGGATTTTCCACTCTTCTTCCTGTTCTTCACTATGTTGCAGAGATACCATTTCACCCAGTCCAGTCCCATGTTTTACGACTTGTTTGGATTTGCATGGTCAATTGTTCCGGTATCCTCTCACTGCCCCAAGAAGAACAGATAGCCTGTACTTTGACTGCAATCTAGAGAAGAAATGTCAATGGTGAACTTGACATGAGTTCTGAAACTTTTATTCTGGTTTGCTCAATATTAATAGAGATTCTGAAGTCACCTCATGCTCATGATATTGAGAAACTACCATCATTTATTGAAGAAACATCAAAATATGCGATATCTTCAACATTGTCACATGAGTGTGATTCTACGATCCTCATTCCTCATTCTCTTCTTCTTCTGAAAGAAGCACTTATATTCTGCCTTGAAGGGAGCAAATACATTGCTAGCACGAAGGATCTTGAGGATAGCATCATGGGAACTTGTGGAACGATTTTACTGCAATGGCTTCAAAGTGCTGTGGTTGACGGTAATGATGAAGAAACATTGGCAGTGATCCTTCAGATTTTCCAAATTATTTTGTCGAGGGCATCTGACAAAAGGCCATTGAAGTTTGCTGAATTGCTAGCATCATCATCATGGTTTACCTTGTCATTTGGATTCATGGGCTTATTTTCTACTGATCATGTAAAATCAGTAGTATATTTGGTCACTAGTTCGATTGTTGACAGGGTTTTGGGATGTAATTATGGGGAAACAATTCGAGATGCACACATTTATCTGCCATCAGACCCTACAGAAATGATGTATTTACTTGGGCAATGTAGCACAGAAGACTTCAACTTGGCATCATGCCAATGTGCTATTCTTTCTATATTGTATGCCTGTTCATTCTACAATGAAAGGTACTCATCTGCTGCTGCTTTTAAATCACCATTTACACCTACAGAGAAACATGTTAATATGGCGATTGTTCTAACTATTCAGGCTCTGTGCTAACAACCAAATTCTGGCTTCTGTTGAGCAATACATCCTCCTCAATGGTGGGAACTTCCCATATGAAATTAATGGTTCCATTATGCTTACGCTTCTGGTCCATCTTTATGCCTTTGTCAGAGGCATTTCCTATAGCTGCAGCATTCCACATAGTCCAGAAGCCGAGAATACACTATTCCACTTAATCATACATAAGGACTGGGATTTGCTTGTGATCCGAGTTCATTCGGTAGCAATAAAATGGCTCTTTCAGAAGCAAGAAATTATGGAACCACTCGCCTTCCAGATGCTAAAGTTTTGTAAAACTTTCTGTGAAGATGAAACTGTCATGCTCTCAAACAGCAGTCAGTTGGTGGACATACAAATGATTTCCGAGCTTGTACTTTCTGGAGAAACCACCATCTCGTCTTTGCTGGTGTCCTTGCTAGACCAGATGATAAAGGAGGGTACAGAAGATGAGGTATTTTCAGTTGTCAGTGTTATCGCTGAAATCCTCATGATCTCCCCGCGTTCTTCTGATCAGTTTATATCATGTGGTATTGTCGGTTCGTTCCATGGCATATATTGCTTACCATACTCTTCAAGGATCAGAACAGTTTGTTCCTATTTTATCTTTAACATCTTACGTTCAGCAAATGCATCAACATTTGGCCAGGAAGATGAATGGCTGCCTCTTGCTCTAAAGGTACTCTTATTCTGTCTATTTGAGTTGAACCTTTTAAACTACGTTCAAGTAATATTATTATTCGTTGGCTATTAATAGCTTCATGGGATGCCTATTTGGCTAAACTTGTGGATATAGCAAAGTAGGTTGGTGTCTGGGTGTCGGTCGCTTTTTTCAGTTCTAACTGAGAGTTAAGCCTAGTGCTACTCTCTATGTATCTAGTTATCTACTTTAGCTATTTACTATTCACTGTATTGCTGTTTTCAGCTGATGCCTTAGCATCTAAGTAGCATCTACTTTATGCACTAGAATATGCTGTAGTGGATGAACTCTTTCTTGTAAACCAAGTATGCTTTTGCTATATAATGCAATAAGCGGCCTATGGCCAAGCTGCCCTCTGGCAGATCAAAATTCCCCACTTGTGTGTGTTACCTGGCCAACAATTGGTATCTAAAGCCTAGGTTTTGAGAGAGCTGAGCCATGTCCACCTCCAGCGAGCGAGCGCGCCGCGCGGCCGCTGCCGGTGTGGTGATCAACCTCGGTGGCGTGGTGCCAGATCCAGACGCCGATCATGCCGCACGCCTTGCTGCTGCGGAGACAGCAGCCGCACAGGTGATCGAGGCAGCAGCAGCGGCGCAGGCCGTAGTGGCTACCACTGCCGCGCTGCGAGCAGAGATGGAGAGGCAGCCCAGAGGATCGTGGAGCCCTGGCTGGCGCCGCACTCCATCACCATCGCCGGAGGCCGCCATGGACGCGGAGGCCGTTGTGGGTCTCCTGTTGTCCAGACGGTGGACAAGGACTCCGGCGTGGGCTCGTCGTTGCCGATGCTCACCAAGACAAACTACCACGAGTGGAGTCTACTCATGAAGGTCAAGATGTAGTCTCGCCGGGAGGCCGTCGATGGCGGCGGCGTTGAGTACCACGACGACCGGTGGGCGCTCGAGGCTATCCTCGCCGCCGATCCTCCAGAGATGGGAGCCCCTCTCGCCGACAGGTCTCCGCCAAGGAAGTGTGGGACTCCAACGCTGCAGCGCGCATCGGCATCGACCATATCCGCCGGGCGACGTTGCAGCGGCTGCGCAAGGACTGGTAAAACCTCTCCTTTCACCCCGGTGAGCAAATTGAGGATTTTGCAATTCGTCTCTCTACTTTGAAGCAGCAGATGGCTCGCTGTGGTGAAGACGGTGGACGATCGCGATGAGGCACCTCCCACCGAGCCGATCACCTTTGGCGGCAAGCTGATGTACACTGAGGAGCAGTGGCTCACTTGGCAGAAGGAGAAGGGAGGGGACGGCTCCAGCATGTCCAAGGAGCGCCGTCGGCGCCCACGCGGTGGCAAGAAAGGGAAGCCGAAGGGAGATCGTGACGGTTGCAATCAAGCAGAGAAGGCAGGAGCCGCCGCCGGCGAACGCAAGGTGAAGTGCGACGACACTTGCCTCAGCTGCAACCGCGCGGGCCACTGGGCAAAGGACTGCCCCTATCCTCGACGCGAGCGTGGCGGTGCGGCGCACGTCACAGAAGCACAGGAGGAGGATGCCCTGTTCCTTGTGCACGGCTTCCTGGAGCTGGATGTAGAGGAGAGCAGCGGCAAGGTGCAAGCTTTGACCTTCTGCACTGAGTCCGGCACCAGCCTCGACATTGAGGAACCGCGAGCCCGTGCCTTCCTCAACACCGGCTCCGATGAGGACAAGCTTGACGACTGGTACTGTAACACCCCGGTGTTATGCCTACATTTAGGCACTGCAAATCACGCATATCATGCATCATCGAGCATCCAAATCATACATGCTTAATCATGTGAATAACAAGTGAAACACTGCTTCGAAACATCTGAAACATGTTGTGAAACCTGAATGTTGCATGCCTTTGTTAGAATTGTTTTGCCCTGATTTTGTTTGCTAGGTTAGTAGAACTTGTTTGGTTATGATTGTAAATCATCTAGAATTGTTTATCATAATTTTTGGAGCAAGGTTTGTATTTGAATTATTGTCAAATTTTTGCTTTAAAAATAATTCTCCAAACATTAGGGTTTAAGTCAAAATTTACTTTAATTTTATAATTCAAAATCTATAATGAATTGGACGTTGGTATTAAAATCAAAGTTGTAGAGGATAAAATTTTGAGCAACTTTTATTTTTGGCCCAAAGTTTGAAACTGCTTTGATTTAGTCCAAAAATTCGTTTGAATGAAAAAGGAATTCAAATTAATTTGAAAAATCTTGTTTTTACCTTCGTGGGCCTTGCGCCTCGTTTTCGGCCCAGCCGCAGCGGCGGCCCGGCCTGCCTTCGCGCCGCGCCTTGCTCCCGCAGCCGCTTCGCTGGCCCAGGCCCACGCCGCGCCTGCCGCTCGCCCGCACTCGCGCGCCCGTCGCTGCGCCACGCCGCGACCGCGGCAGAGAAATTCCGCCGCGTGGCGACCACACGCCGGCGTCGCCCGCCGCGCGGCAGCCGCGGCCTGACACCGCGCCCACGCGCCCGCCTTCACCTGCTGGTGCCCGCGCGCTCGCTCACTCCCGCCCGCGTTTCCTCTCCTCCCCTCCAGAGCCGAGAGCTCGAGCTCTGCCGCTCGTCGCGCCCGCAGCTCCGCCGGCGTCGAGCTCCCGCACCACCGCGCCATTCCCCGATTGCTCGCGCCCACAACTCCGCCTCGCCTTCCCTCGACTCACGCTCGCGCTTGCGCCGCCTTCCGAGCCCAGGGTGAGCTTCCCCGCGCCTCGCCACCGACGGCCATGGCGCCGCCGTGCTCGGCCGCCGTGGGACTCCCCCTTCCTCCCCTTCTCCACCCTGCTTAGCTGCTTGCTCGCATTCGCCAATGCCTCGCGAACCTCCTGCGCTCGCTTGCTTGCGCTGCCGTGGCCGGAGATGGCCGCTGGCCGAGCCGCGCCGGCGGGGCACTCTGCCTCAGCCGGCCAGGCCGTGGGCTGACGCCCTGTTGGGCCGTCTCCCCCTCCCTCGCGCTCGGGCCGCGCAGGTCGGTTGTGGCCGTGGGCCAGTTCGTTTCCACGGGCTGGCCCAGTAACGTTTAAGTGATTTGATTTCCCTTTATTCTTTATTATTTGAAATCTAAAATGGTTTGAAAAATGTTTGGGTGATCAAACTTGCTCCAAATTTGTTGAAACAAACTTTTCTAGGTTCCTTATCATCAGATCTACTGGGAAAAATTTGTGCATGTCATTTTTGAAATACTCTTCTGTAGGGTTTTATTTAATCATGGATATTGCTGATAACTTGAAAAATGTGTAGGAAAATCTATAGTCTTCAGAAAAATATGATTCCAAGTTTGTTAATCTTATTATGTCATGTACTTCCTAGGAAAAATATGTTTCATGCATGTGCTGTGGGAAAATTTTGAGGTGTAGTTCAAGTATTTTTAATGGCTGAGTTTTGTTATTTTTGCTAGAGAACAAATTTTGTATAAAACATGCATGTGATAATTTTTGTACAGTCATTATATCCTATGAAGAACCTAGGAAAAATATTAAATCTGTTGTTTGACACTTTTCATAGTGCAAAGCAATTTCATGCTCATTTTTATGCTATAGCTTGTCATTTTTGTGTAGGATAGTTTACTTATCCAAATGCCATGAATTTTTTATGGTAGTTTGTTTAGGATAGTATTATGCTACTGTAATTTTCTCAGATTTTTAGGAGCATCAGAAATATATGTTGCTATTCAAACCTATTATTAATTAGGGTTTAAGCAAGTGTTGCTTTAAGTGTGATTAAGAAATTAGTAAAGCTTTGGTGTATCTTTGAAGCATTTCATAAGATATGTTGACTTAACATATTAGTAGTAGAAGAGAATGCAGTAGATGACATGTGCTTGTAGTATAGTTTCTTGGATGATGTTGACTACCTTGCATTTAAACATATCCATTGCATTCATCTCCTTCAATGCACCGTTTGCATAATCACTTACGCGCATTGCATCATACAGGATCGCAAACCGAGAATCCAGTCGTCATACCCGAGGAGCAGCTCGAGGTGCAGCAGCAGGAAGTGCCAGAAGCCGACGAGGAGGACGTTGAGGAACTTCCGAAGTGCCCCGATCACCGCCCGAGCTCCTTCGAGAGAGGCAAGCCCCGGAGCATTTTTCTCCCGGTTTGCAATTATTTAATTAAATACTTTACTTTAATTGATGCATTACGTTCAGGAGTTGTTTGCAACCGTTGCTACATTATACCTTGCTTACCTTTGTTATACTATATCCTTGTTACCCTGGTATCCGCAGTCGAGTCAATGCTTAGCTGGCTTAGACCGGTAGAAGTCAGGTGATTTCCTGTCACCTGCGAGCTATAGGTGGTTACCTGGATCTGCTTGGATGACTATAAAGTCATGGTATAACTAAGTGTTAAATGAAGTTGAGACCGGACGGAGACTTGCAGAGTTTTGGACTGTAGTGTTTTCCGTCTGTGTCGATTAAGGACCGACCGTTGTTGGGCCTCAAGTCATGTTGAACGCATGCCTTACATTTAGCTGGCCGGATAAAGTACCTTCCGACCGCGAAGCTGGGAGATTTTTCGGGCCGAGTAGATTGCCCGCAACGCACTGTGCCGGAGCAGGTGTGGTAGGACACGGGGGCGGGATGATAAGACCAAAGTGCAGTCGGTCGGCCCCCGGGTACATGTGGTTCCCGGCAAACTCGAGATTCCTGGAAAGTTGACTCGGTGATCAATATCTCACTTTAGCGGGGAGTGAGGTTTGTGTAAGGAATAAATCACCAGCTGGTTAGGAATCGATTCGAATCGCCATCGCTCCTGGATAGTGAGCACTTGATTTGAGTTACTTCGTCGTAGTAAATGTTTATGGAACACTTGGACAGTTATAATGAATATGACAGTATGGAAGTTGTTTAATGATCATTGGTTATCATTATCTGCTTAATCACATGTTTACTCTAGTATAGGTGCAAATCTAGTTGACAGGTTAATAATAATTAACTTGGCAATAATGCTTTTAGAAAGGTTCTTGAAATGCTAAAAATGCTTCTTTTTGCAAATGAGTCAGCTACCCTACTATAAAGCCCTTCATAATCCTTGGTGTCATTTATTTTTGGTTATGTCGGGTAAGTCTAGCTGAGTACCTTCTCGTACTCAGGGTTTTATTCCCACTTGTTGCAGATGGGCAGATGTATTACGGCTACTGTATCAACTGCCTTTATCCTGCGATGGGTGATGCTTAGGACCATGGGCATGGTCATTCCTTACGTCTCATCTGATGCTTTTGTTGGAGATGATCATTCGCTGGCACTATATTTAAACTCCGCGTGAGTGTGTGGTTTGAACAAATGACTTCCGCTACTTTTATTCGAACTGGTTTGTAATAACTATGTTTAAACTCTGATGTACCTGTGATGTGAACTTTTATGTAAGTTGTGATGGTGACCGCTAAACTTATTACGATCATGGCTGGGACACGAGTTGGTTTGAAATCCTTCATGATTTCACGGACTACCGGGTTATACGGGCTTAAGTTTGTTCAATCGTCTGCTCTGGTGGATGATTTTCTTACTTAATTTCGTATAATTGGTCGGTTCTGTCACAGCTGGTATCAGAGCATGGTTTAGCGTGTTACTATTCACAAGTGTATTTAAAACAAAAAGGCATTTGGAAAACGTGATTTTTAAACTATAAAGTGTGCCAGTGATCATATCCTTTACGCCCAGTTAAGGACTTTAGGTGGCTTAATTAAGTACTGACTTGGGGTTCTTGCATAATATTTCTCTTTCGTCGCTCATACGACGTGCTATTGTATGAGTGCCACTTGTTTGAGTGGTAATGTATGGATCATTTGCCTCTACGCCTCGGTAAGTGTGAGTTGTGAGAGCATGATCGGATACACCACCGATCTAGGGTGAATGCTTATACGATGCTGGAGTAATTACATGTTCTACACATGTTTTACAAAGGTATCTCATGAATGGGTCTTCCGTTTGCTGAGGCGATGCCGTTAGTAGGACGATGGTTCGGGTAGTTACTACCGTTGTACACGTATCTGGAGATTCGTGTAGAGCGTGTAGATAAAACTTTACTGCTTTTATGCATTCATTAGGAATTGGGCTGAAATGAATCTTCTGCAGGTACATAACAACGCTATCGTGTAGAACGTATTAGCTACGTATTGAGAGATCGTTGTATGCCACCGAATTCGTCGTTAGAAATTATTTATTTCCTAAGTTTGTGAGAACGTACGACACGTACATACATCATGTTACTTGTGCATCTCATTCATCTCATGCATTCCTCCCCTTATAAATTGATTATCTCATTTTGATAAAAGTTGTATCACTAAAAATATGTTTCCCCGAGGTAATAAAAGAACTTTTGCTACAGATGGCCCGCACGAAGCAGACCGCCCGTAAGTCCACCGCAGGAAGAGCGCCTCGACGTCCGTTGGCCCTGAGGGAGCACCGCACCACGGACACCTTCTTGAGCGAGTTTGGCATGCCAACTTTGCTTTGGAGAGTGCTCCATGATGTGGGGTACCCAGAGGGTCAAGAGCCGGTGTACTCATGGAATGAGAGCCAGTTAGCAGAGGATGGACTTGCAGTGGTGGAGATCACGGTTCCTGCTCTCGGTGATGCTCCGGATTGGGATGGTTGACATTTGGAGTTTGAGGGTCGCATTCCAGCTGAGGGTGCAGAGGGAGCAGCCTTCCGTGTCATCAGGGACATCATGAGCAGATTTCCCAGTGAGCTTGCAGCAGCTCTGGCTGGTACTTTTCCTAGGGATGATCCTCGTGATGCCATTTGGGTTCAGCCTCAGGGAAGCGCATTGGTCAGAGGTCCAGCTTAAGGACAGGCTAGCGACAACCAGGCAATGAGTGCTATGTTCGCCGCCATCAGAGCGTATGAGGGTCTCGAGAGTACCTACTAGACTTTGACTGGCTTGCGTAGTGAGGATAAGCTCAAAGGGAAGAAGCAGAAGAAGAGACAGGCACGTGCTATAGCTAGCTTGCAGGAGCAGTTGGCTGATATGAACTTACAGAGAGATCAGGCGGTTGAGAGAGGTGATAGAGCTATGCAACGAGTGCATACGTTAACTCAAGCCAACAACAATGCAGACCGCATGATTGGACAGCTGGTTCAGGAAAGGAATGAAGCCTGGAACGCAAGAAACCTTCTGCTGCAGAGGGTCGATGAGCTAGAGGAATACAACGGCTACTTGCACGAGGAGTTTCACGCGCTCTACAATGGGGTTGGCCCATATGCTCCACCGAACGTCGCTGGCATGGACATCGACGACGACAACCAGGATGAGCCCGCAGTTTCACCTGGAGGCGATGGTGACGTCTCCGATCCCGACGATGGCCTCGAGGAGTAGGCTAGTTGCATTGTGCTAGTATCTAGGTCTCGTCTCGATGGCATTTCTTTTGATTGGCATGTAATCTATCGTATGTTGCTTCGAACGTATGAGACTTGGCATGTGGTTGGAACTTGATTTTCGAATGCGATATCTAAACGCATAAAAAGTCCAGTGTATGTATACTGGCAAATTTGGTTGTATGGACGCGATGTTTGCCGTTGAAGCAATTCGATTAAGTGCTGTTGTTTTAATTGGGATGCGATTGTTGTGCCTCTGTTTTATTGTATGAGTTTATTCTCTCCAGTAAATTCAGTACGGCATAAATTTTCCCTTCACTCGCAATTATTACAGCTTCACTCAATCGTTACTTGTTGCTGAAATATGCAGATGACAAACACTCGCCGAACCACGTATGAGGCCGTTGAGCCCGGTGCCAACGGTGCGGGGACCGGTGGTGGTGGTGGTGGTGGTGGTGGAAACCACGGCAACAACAATGAACCTCCCCATGAACCGCATTTGCCACCTCCTCCCCCGTTTACCCCCGAGATGTTCCTCGCACAGCTGCTCGGGAGTCAGCGCAACGCGGAACAATCCCAGAAGAACATGGAGGATCTTCTTCGAACCATCGCCAACAACGTTCAACGTGGTAACAATCAAGGTGGTGGCATGGGAGTGAACCAATATAGCAGCTTCAAGGATTTCATGGACACCAGGCCGCCAGTATTCAAGGAAGCAACAGAGCCACTCGATGCTGAGTAATGGATCAACACGATGGAAGATAAATTCCGTGTGTTGAGGATGACGGAGGTTCTAAAAACGGAGTATGCTGCACTTCAATTGCAAGGACCGACGAGAATGTGGTGGAAGCACCATCGCACTATCTTCCCTCCAAATGCTCAGATTTCTTGGAGAGAGTTTGCTGAGGCCTTCCGTGGAGCCTATATTCCACCAGGGCTGACCGAGATGAAGTTGGGAGAGTTTCTGGCGTTGAACCAGGGCACTAAGACCGTGACGCAATACCTGCATGCCTTCAACAACTTGTGTCGCTATGCTCCCGACATGGTTGACACAGATGCTAAAAGAATAGCCAGTTTTAAGAGGGGTCTCAATCCAAAAATGATGAAACATGTTGGTACCAATAACCGCGTCAGATTCAATGACTTCATCAGCGACTGTCTGAAGCAGGAGAAGAATAACAACGCCAGCACCGCAGCCAAGACACGCAAGAGAGCCTTTGAAGGTGAGCCGTCTCAAGCTAGAGCCCCTTAAGCCTGGGCGTTCGGGTTACCCGATTTTTTCGGGTTGGGTAATTCGGGTAATTTAAAATTCGGGTAATAAAAATTGCTACCCGATATTACTCCCAAAAAAACACTACCCGCAAATTCGGGTACCCAATAATTCGGGTTCGGGTTCGGGTATTACCCGATATACCCAAATTTACAGAAAACAACCAACTACACTAAATTTCAGTAGCGATCTATACATAATTTCAGCAGCAATTTGTATAGAATTTCAATAGCAATTTGTAGAGAATAATATATTACAGTCACTCATTCAAATAGAGAGAATTATATTCTAATAAAGTGATAAGTTAAATGGTTCAGCTAACAACACATGATAAATACAAAGACAAAAACAAATCTTTGGGTAGTTCGGGTAGCTTGGGTACCGGGGGATATTACCCGAATTACCCAAACTAATTTCGGGTAATCAAAATCGCTATCCGAATTTGGGATCGGGTAACTCGGGTTCGGGTAATTCGGGACCGGGTTCGGGTAATTCGGGTACGGGTAATGGGTATCGGGTATTTTGCCCAGGCTTAGAGCCCCTATGGGAGGTCGTCCCCCATATCGCCCATCGGCACCTGGCGCTATGTTTCGGCCACCTCAGCTAAGAAGTTAGAATTTTCGTGGACCTCAAAAGCCGTACAAGATAGCAGTACAGCCCAACAAGGCAGCCGCAACTACGGTACAAGGCAGTTCCAAGGGAGCTGTGGGATCTGCCGGGACAGTGAAAGGACCCTGTTATAACTGTGATCAGCCTGGTCATTTCTTAGGGTTTTGTCCATACCCGCTCAAAAAGAAGCAGCAGACTTATAATGCTAGAGTGCATAGTACGACAGTGGATGAAATTCCAGAGGGAGAGCCCGTCACTGCTGGTAAGTTTCCTGTCAACGAAAACCCTGCAGTTGTTCTATTTGATTCTGGATCATCGCATTCTTTTATGAGTCAAGCATTTGCACAGAAACATGGACAACTATGCATAGAATTGGGTTATGGGTACCGTATAAGCTCAGCAGGGGCTGATGTTTTGACCAACCATATGGTTCGAGGGGCAACCCTTGAATTAGGTAGCAGGAAGTTCCGAGTGAACTTGATAGTTATGCCTGGGTTAGTCTTGGATGTCATTATAGGGATGAATTGGATGAAGGATTGGGGAGCAGTCATAGATACTGGAAGTCGAGTACTTACCCTTAAGGATCCCCTGGGTGAGGGTACTTTCCAAGTACCATTGCCTCGGAGAACAGACCTGATAAGTGTTACCTGTGCTACGGCAGTCATTCCTATTCATCAGATTCCGGTAGTATGTGAATTCCCGGACGTATTCCCGGATGAGCTACCTGGTCTTCCGCCAGATAGGGAGATTGAGTTTGGAATTGAGCTAGTCCCCGGAACAGCTCCGATTTCAAGGAGGCCCTATCGGATGCCTCCAGATGAGTTAGCTGAGCTGAAGAAGCAATTAGAAGATTTATCAAAAAATGGGTTTATTCGGCCAAGCAAGTCTGAATGGGGATGTCCCGCTTTGTTTGTGAAAAAGAATAAAGAGGGCACGTTGAGAATGTGCGTAGATTACAGGCCACTCAATGCTGTGACCATCAAGAATAAATATCCCTTGCCACATATTGATGTTCTGTTTGACCAATTATCCAAGGCCAAGGTGTTCTCAAAAATAGATTTGAGATCCGGTTATCATCAGATCAAGATTAGGCCACAGGATATACCAAAAACTGCATTTTCCATCAGATACGGGTTGTATGAGTATCTTGTCATGTCTTTTGGCTTGACAAATGCTCCTGCATACTTTATGTTTTTGATGAATACAGTTTTCATGCCAGAATTGGATAAGTTTGTGGTAGTGTTCATCGATGACATTCTGGTGTACTCCGAGAACGAGAAAGATCACGAAGAGCATCTGAGAACTGTCTTGACCAGACTTAGAGATCATCAATTGTATGCTAAGTTTAGCAAATGCGAATTCTGGTTGAAAGAAGTTCCTTTCCTTGGTCACATTCTGTCAGAGAATGGAGTTTCAGTCGATCCAAGTAAGGTGCAAGAAGTTATGAATTGGAAAGCACCGACCACAGTTCCTGAGATTAGAAGTTTCTTAGGACTAGCAGGTTATTACCGTCGCTTTATTCCAGAATTCTCGAAGATTGCCAAACCGATGACAAGCCTCCTACAGAAGGATCACAAGTTTGTGTGGACAGAGGAGTGTGAAGCAGCTTTCCACACTTTGCGGAAACTGTTGACCACTGCTCCTGTTCTAGCACAACCAGATATCGAGAAACCATTTGATATATTTTGCGACGCATCGAAGACTGGATTGGGTTGTGTTCTTATGCAAGAAAGGAGAGTCATTGCTTATGCATCACGACAATTGAGAAAGCACGAAGTCAACTATCCAACACATGATCTTGAACTTGCTGCAGTTGTGCACGTCCTAAAAATTTGGAGACATTATCTACTTGGTAATATGTGCAATATTTTCACAGATCACAAGAGTCTTAAGTACATCTTTACCCAACCAGAGCTAAACATGAGACAGCGTAGATGGTTGGAATTGATCAAGGATTACAACCTGAATGTGCAATATCATCCTGGTAAAGCCAATGTAGTGGCAGATGCTTTGAGCAGAAAGTCACATTATTTAAATGTGCAGCCATTACTTGAAGATGGGTTCGATCTAATGCATCCTGCTGTGTTACATAGTATTCAGATTAGTTGCTCTTTGGAGAGTAAGATAATAGAAGGCTAGAAAACCGACAAGGGAATATTCCATATCAAAGAGAAAATAAAAGAAAAGCCGTCTCAACACTTTAAAGTGGATGAACAGGGCGTGTTGTGGTTTGACAACCGTCTTGTGGTTCCCAAGGATCGAGAGCTTAGGAATAAACTCATGGATGAAGCTCACCTTTCTAAGCTATCTATCCATCTTGGAAGTAGTAAGATGTATCAAGAACTAAGATCTCGCTATTAGTGGAACAAAATGAAGAAAGAAATTACAGTATATGTTGTCAGATGTGACACATGTTGTCGAGTGAAAGCAATTCACATGAAACCTGCCGGTATGTTGCAACCCTTATCAGTCCCTATTTGGAAGTGGGACGATATAAGTATGGATTTTATCACGGGTTTGCCCACTAATCAAAAAGGACATGATTCGATTTGGGTAATTATGGACCGTCTTACCAAGACCGCTCATTTCTTGCCTGTCAAAACAGATTATCGACCACCTCAATATGCCGAGAAGTATATCGCAGAAATTGTGAGGTTGCATGGTATACCAAAGACCATAGTATCTGATAGATGCTCACAGTTCACGGCCCACTTTTGGGAACATTTACACAAAGGCTTGGGAACTAGTTTGATTCGCAGTACCGCTTATCATCCTCAGACAGATGGTCAGACTGAACGAGTAAATGCTGTTTTGGAGGATATGTTAAGAGCCTGTGTATTGTCTTCCAAGGGATCATGGGAGTCATGGTTACCGTTAGCTGAGTTCTCTTATAATAATAGTTATCAAGAAAGCATCAAAATGGCCCCATTCGAAGCTTTATATGGCAGAAAATGTAGAACACCATTGAATTGGATCGAGCCTGGTGATAGAAGGTATTACGGCATTGACTTTGTAGAAGAAGCCGAGAAGAAAGTTCATATTATTCAGCAGAATATGAAAGCTGCTCAATCACGTCAGAAAAGCTATGCAGACAAAAGAAGGAGACCTCTTATGTTTGAACTTGGTGACTATGTTTATCTGAAAGTCACGCCAATGAAAAAGAAAAGGTTTGGAATCCGAAGAAAGCTTGCCGCGAGATTCGTAGGACCATACAAGATCTTAGAACGAAGAGGTCCGGTAGCTTACAAGTTAGAGTTACCTGAGACAATGAGTACCGTTTTCCCAGTTTTCCATATATCACATCTCAAGAAATGTTTGCGTGTTCCAGAGGAAAGAATAGAACCTCGAGGTATTCAACTCAAATCAGATTTGATGTATCGTGAGCAATCAGTCCGGGTATTAGACACTAAGGAACGTGCTACTCGGAATAATGTGGTGAAAACAAACAAGATACAGTGGGATCATCATGATGAGGGAGATGCAACTTGGGAAACAGGAGAGTATCTACAAAAAGCTTATGTAGAATTTTATAACAAATGGTTCGTAACTCAAATCTCGGGACGAGATTTTTATAAGGGGGGAGGGCTGTAACACCCCGGTGTTATGCCTACATTTAGGCACTTCAAATCGTGCATATCATGCATCATCGAGCATCCAAATCATACATGCTTAATCATGTGAATAACAAGTGAAACACTGCTTCGAAACATCTGAAACATGTTGTGAAACCTGAATGTTGCATGCCTTTGTTAGAATTGTTTTGCCCTGATTTTGTTTGCTAGGTTAGTAGAACTTGTTTGGTTATGATTGTAAATCATCTAGAATTGTTTATCACAATTTTTGGAACAAGGTTTGTATTTGAATTATTGTCAAATTTTTGCTTTAAAAATAATTCTCCAAACATTAGGGTTTAAGTCAAAATTTACTTTAATTTTATAATTCAAAATCTATAATGAATTGGACGTTGGTATTAAAATCAAAGTTGTAGAGGATAAAATTTTGAGCAACTTTTATTTTTGGCCCAAAGTTTGAACCTGCTTTGATTTAGTCCAAAAATTCGTTTGAATGAAAAAGGAATTCAAATTAATT
>NW_027096814.1:28083-60000 GCF_019320115.1 Miscanthus floridulus | reverse complement strand
GGTGAAGACGACGTCGGTGATGTGCGGTGGCGACTGGCGGTGAAGGCAGTGGAGTCCAGTGGCGGCGCGGCTGGTGGCTTCCCGTCACTGGCTGTACGCCCTCTAGATCGGGTTTAGGGTTTAGGTGTCGGTGGGGTGCTCGGCTCAGACAAACCTCGTAACTTGAGCCACCGACCCCCACCTCTATTTATTGCGCAATGTGACAGAGGTCCTCTAGCCATAGTGGGCTGGGCGCCCCCGATCAGGGCACGGATCAAAGGCCCAACTAGGCCGTTGGGCCCAGTTTGGGATTGAGATCAATCTAACAGAAATCTCCTTGGAGGGACAAAATCCCGGTGAAAACGCCACCAATAAAAGCACCAAGTCTCTTTCCAACAACAGCCATGTTGTAGGTCACGGATTCGGCGTTGCATTGACGAGAAGGCCACAGACAAACCAAAGAAGCACACGGAAGATTCGAGCACCGACGCAGAAGAAGGAAACGAAGAAAAAATCGTCGATGCCAAACCTCCTGTAGATGATACTATCGCTATGGTCTTCCCGCCCACAAACCACCACCGGAACCCGCTCCACCATCGACAAAGTTGACGCCGGAGAAGCTCAGGAAAGACTCCAACCCTAACCCTAACCTACATAAACATAAGCTAAAAAGGAAGGGTATATACACCGGCCATCGATTCCACAACTCCTCCCCATCCCCAGCCCCAAAGTGGCCACCGGAGATGAGAAGGAATCGACGGAATCGACGTCGGAAGTTGGAAATCGCCTTCGCCTGCGATCTACTATATCTTGGGCAAAGAAGCATGTGGAAGCTTGTTTTTGTTGCTGACACCGACTCGTGCACCAGGAGTTCAGACGACCTCTTGTTCTTCACATTCTGGCTGCTGCAGTTGTGTGCACTGGGTTTTCTTTTTGTCATGTTTGGTTGGTAGTTCCGGTTCTGAAGAAAAGTTTTAGCTCTAAACCCAACATGTTACAAGCAGCTCTTCTAGCAATGTCTTCACTCATGCAAAATAGACAACACTTTCTAACCATCCTTTAGGTTTTTGTAAGAGCCAAAAATAACTAATTGCTCAGGCTTTTTTTCTTTTTGCACTAGGGCAATATTCCCTCACATAAGTAAAAGCACGGTATTCCCATTATTTCAATGCTAACTGCTCCAATTGCAAGTCTTGCAACACATTCTGAGCCTATGCAACTAAGGCAATATTCCCTCACACAAGTAAAAACAAGGTGTTCCCATTATTGCAATGCTAGCTGCTCCAATTGCAGTCTTGCATATAGATATATATATATTTCTCCAACGCATAGAGGTCAGCAGAGAGGCAGCATGATGATCTAGCGTGAGACAACGTGCCAAGAACAGGACAACGTGCAGAGAACAAAACACCTCTACAGGTACATTATGTGCATCAAGTGTACCATACACCCAAATAAACCATACGAACTACCCGCAACATTAAGTTAGTTCCGGTTTTCTTCACCAGGAGTAGCCACATTAAGTTAGTTCCAGTTTTGTTCGCCTGGAGTAGCCATTACGTCAGGAAGATGCTCATTCAGTCTTTCTTTTCTTCCTTCGATCAGTTTTTGATTCACTCCCTGCAAAGCAAAGGACACAAGTTGCATGACATGAAAACTAGATAGGGCGTCACCCGACGCTTTAAACAGTTCTCTCAAAACATGGAAAGCATGCTCTTGAGGACAATAGAATGCACCAATGAGAGATTCAGAACAAACATTTGGGCTTGGTGGTTGCATTGCAAGTGCTGCATGGACCCTGATGGGTTAGGTTCATCAACTTAACTGTCATCTCACCCAAACGATTCTTGTATATGCCCTTGCATTTGACCTTAAAATCTGCAGCCATAGCCTCAACAAGCTCGTCAATGTCATGCTCAATTAGAGAATTTGTCTCTGTGATAATGGGTTGGTATTCAGGAGGCACCTGTTTGAAATATTTTGACATAGGAAAAAAGGAAGGTGAAAAAAGGGTACAACAGCACTAAAAATCTCTTCTTATCAAAGCAGGAGACTTTGGCCGCTGCTTAGGGTGGCCACGTCGCCCTGAATTCCCCTGGCCGTCTGATCTCGCGTTCGGCGGCCCAGATCGCTCGAAGCGGATTCTTGATGGCAGCCGATTTTGGCCGCCAAGAGCGCCGTCCACGTCACCCCGAATCGTCCCGGCCGTTCGATCTCGCGTTGGACGTCTCAGATTTATTGTAGCGGATTTCGTCGTAAGCAGTTTCCCATGCTTCTCCTCAACTTCTGCTCGGCTTCTCCAGCTCCTCATCAGAATCTAGCCAGACGAATATATTCGCACCTCCCGCTTCAACTTCTACACGCTTCTCCTTTCCCCATCCTCTCTCCTCTTCCCTCTCTCCCCCGACGGGCGATGGCAGGGCGACGGTGGCTCGCGCCGGCAGCGACCCGTGGCTACGGCCGCCCTCGCCCTCCTCCTCCCCCCCATCGCCTGGAGTTCATATATTTTTACATCATGTACTACCCGTTCCACATGTTTGTATTGCAGGATTATCGTCCAGGTGATCGGACCACCTGGTGCTCGAGCTTCTCCACCAATCAACTGGTCAGACCGCTAGGTCCATAGACTTCATCGCCAACCAGTTGATTAGACTGTTCGCCGGTCGCTTCTACATAATGTTCACTTCACCGCTAACTAGTTGACCAGACTATTCGTCGCTCGTGCTTCATCGCCAGCTACATCGGTTACTCCTCGTCCCTCGGATTCTTTGTGCTCAAGGACTAAGTGGTCACACTTCACCCCACTTTACCTTGCGGACATCGCTAGCGACACTGGGGACTCCTCGCTCTTCGATGCTCAGACATCGCTAGGGACGTCGGGGACTCCTCGCTCTTCGGTGCTCAGACATCGCCAGCGACGCTAGGGACTCCTCACTCTTTGGTGCTCGGACATCACCAGCGACACTAGGGACTCCTCGCTGTTCGGTGCTCAGACATCGCCAGCGACGCCGGGATCTCCTCGATGCTCGGACGTTGCTAGCTACGCCAGGGACTCCTCGGTGCTCGGACATCATCAGCTATGCTAGGGACTCCTCGGTGCTCCGACATCGCTGCCTATGTCGAGGACTCCTCGGTGCTCCGACATCGCCAGCGGCACCAAGGACTCCTCGGTGCTCGGACATCGCAGCCTACGCCAAGGACTACTCTATGCTCGGACATCGCCACCTACGCTGGGGACTCCTCGGTGCGCAGACATCGCCAGCTACGCCAAGGATTCCTCACTGCTCGGACGTCGCCAGCTATGATGGGGACTCCTCGACGCTCAGACATCGCCAGCTACGTCGGGGACTCCTCGGTGCTCAGACATCGCCAGCTACGCTAGGATCTCCTCAGTGCTCGGACGTCGCCAGCTACGCCGTGGACTCCTTTGGTGGTTGGATCTTGCTACGTCTCATCGGTGTGCTATCAAACTGCTCCATGCTGTTCGGATCAGGGTGCTGAACTTGGGCAGCACGTCTGGGGTCTTGATACGCTCATGTCAGACAATGTCGGCAAGCTTTTAGACTTCTTTTTCTTTGACCCTACTACAAGATTCATTCTTCATCATCCAGCAGGCTCGGGGACTAAGTGGGCACACTTCACCTTGCGGTGAATGTGCGCTTTTCTCATCTCTAGGCTACGCCTGAGGATTGGCTGCCTGCTCGGCTGGTCTTCTACTTTCTGACCCTTGCACCACGTGACTACGTCACCTACTATCAGGCTCAAGGACTAGCTGTGGGGGTATGGCCCTTGGTATCCACAAGACAAGATATGGGCCGCACCATCAGAGGTGGCCTAGCCCACAAGATCAAGGCATGCACGACGCTGCTCAGCGTGCACCGCAAGATATTGTATAATACCAAATAGGATACTTTTCTTGTAACCCTACCCCTCTAGAGTATATAAGGAGAGGTAGGGGTCCCCTAGCGGACAAGATACATACATCTGCACTCATGCAATATCATACGATAGTTAATACAAACCAACAGACCATAGGAGTAGGGTATTATGTCATACTGATGGCCTAAACCTGTCTAACTCATGTGTCTCTATTGCCTTCTTGTTCTTGATCACACACTCCCCTGCCAATCAATCTACCTTCATGGGATACCCCTCAGAGGATTGCCGATGATATTCTGTCGACAACGGCCCCCCGAAGGTGACGGGCATATCGAGTTGCCCAAGTGGCAAGGCCTCCTTTCTAGGCATGACATTATGGAAAGGCGCTTCGGTTGGTCGGATGTGCGTTCGGTCGATGCCCATGGCATCGAGCGTCTTGGTGTACATGATGTTGATGCTGCTGCCCCCATCCATCAGTACCTTGGTGAGGTGCTTGGTATCGACGATCGGGTCAACCATGAGTGGATATCTCCCTGGTCATAGGATGCTCTCCGGGTGGTCGGTCTGGTCGAAGGTTATGGTAGATTCCGACCACCAGAGGAAGGCGGGTGTGGCCGGTTTGGTCGCATAGACCTCACGGCGTGTGATCTTCTGGTGGTGCTTGGAGTCGTTGGCCTTCGATCCTCCAAAGATCATGAGGCAACCATCTAGTGTTGGAAAGCCATCGTCCTTCTCCTTGGGGTCATCCGTGGTGGGGTTGGGGTCCTTTTTGTGCTCCCCTTTGTTGGAGCCTCTGGACAAGAACCACCGCATAAGGCTGCAGTCCATGTACATATGCTTGACCGAGAAGGCATGGTTCGAGCATGGCCCCTCGAGTAGTTTTTTGAAATGGTTCGAAGTGCCCTCCGTGGGCTTATGACCACCCTTGCGGTCAGCGGCGGCCATGAGCGAGCCCTCATGCTATTGCTTCTTGTTCTTCTTTTTGTTGAGATGATTGGAGGTTCCTTCACCAGCGTCCTCATCTCACCTCGCCTTGCCATCAAGGTGATCGAAGATAGCTCCGATAGCTTCTTCACCTGAGGCATGGCTGGTGGCGATGTCTAAGAGTTTCTTGGTGGTTCGCAGACCCTTACGTCCTAGCTTGTGAACCAGAGACTCGCAGGTGGTCCTAGACAGGAAGGCTCCTATAATATCGGCATCGGCGATGTTAGGGAGCTCGTTGCATTGTCGGGAGAAGCACCGGATGTACCCATGAATGGTTTCTCTAGCCTTCTATCGATAGTTCTTGTGGTCAAATGGGTTTCTAGGGTGCTTGTACATGCCCTAGAAGTTTTCCACGAAGATCTCCCTCAGGTTCGCTCAACCTTGGATTCTGTTGGACGGTTGGTGTTCCAACCATGTTCACGTCGAATTGGCCAAGAACAATGGAAGGTTGCGGATAATGAAGTCATCATTATCTGCACCACCAGCTTGGCAGGCAAGCCGATAGTCTTCGAGCCATAGTTTGGGGTTCATTTTCCTAGAGTACTTCGGGATATTGGTCGGTGGTCGGTACCTTGGTGGGAAGGCAACATTGAGGATATGTTGACCGAAGGCCTGAGGCCTTGGTAGGCTGGGGCTCAGGCTTCGGTCCTCGCCGCTGTCATAGCATCTACCATGTTGAGGGTGATAGCCGCGTCTGGCTCCCTCTCTCGGGTCATTGTTGGTACGCCTACGGGCGTCGAGGGTGTTGCGTGCATCGCAGTTGTGGCTGAGACGCTGATGCACTAGGACCGTGGTGTGCTACCCATGGCTTTGCGGCTCCTGGTGGACCGACATGTCCCTACCGAGGTGCTCCAAGAGTGTGCGTTGGTTGGCATCGAGCTCGCGTCACTGAGACAACGTGCGAATCTCGTGGTGGGCCTAACAATCTACGAGCGTCGTGGCCTCTAGAAGACCATGGAGCAAGGCCATCGCAGCGGCAATGTTCTGGCTTGCTCGGGAAAAGCGAGGGAGGGCTTCATCATCGGCGATGATCCTCCGATTCACGTCGCGGGCCATGGCATGTGAGCGCCCACCGTCCCCTTAGCGCTCGATCTCCCGGTCAAGCTCCATGTATTCCTGCTCAAGCTGGAGTCCCGCTTCCTCGATCTCTTAGTGTCAGGCTTTTCAGCTACTCCACCCCCATGTGTTGTGGGGCCACTGTCTCCCCCTCAGCCTTGTCGTTGAGGTTGTTTGCTGGGGTAGCCTCATCCTCGGGGATGCTTTCGACGTGTCCCTCTAGGGTACCCGTCATGAAGCATTCACGAGAGGGGTGATGGCTCCTCCTATAGAGTCAGAGCTAGAAGACGACTCTGGCTCCTCTACGAGGAGGTCATGGAAGGATTCCGCAACATGTTCAATCACCCCCATGAACTCGTTGTTCATGGGGGATTGGATCATATGTTCTGCTAGAAGGTGGCCAATGGTTTATGCAGTGTTGCAGAGACCAAACAGGAGCACCATCGGGATGCTTTAGATGATGTATTCTGGGGAGAACGGCTCTCCTTCGATAACCCATAGCCCCTCAAGCATCTTGGTGATCGTGTCGAGGCTGACAGGATGGAAGGTTTGAACGACGGCGGGCGTCCGCGCTAGTTCTCCTTCCACTGTGATGATGAAGTCTAGGTCCCCGAAGTGCATGTACGCACCTAGGACCCAGTTGATTCCGTGGCTAGCCATCTGTGGCTTGATGTTGATGTCAAAACACGTAAAGGCCCCTACCTGGCACGCCAACTGTCAGTGTTTTGAGTAAACACCAATGAGTAAATTTGTATTATTGCATGTTTAGCCCGGATGGTGTGCTAAAAGACACAAGAGTTATACTGGTTTGGGCAGAATGTCCCTACGTCTAGTTTGCGGCTACTGCTCATGTTATTAGCACTGAAAGGTTCATAGTAGGGGTTACAAACAGGTGAGAGAGGGATAGGTCCTAAGTCTCTGATGGAAAGGTTGAAAGGACGCTAAGAGCTTTGTTGCTGCTCAACTATATGTTATGTGATGTGTGGTGTGTTCTATTGATCGGTCACCTTAGTGGGGTGCCATGCCTTCCCTTTTATAGACTAAGGGGGAGCAGGGATTATAGATAGGAGAAAGAAGAAAAACCAGAGGCAAAGAAGGTCCTTCAAAGGTGCCAGGTCTTCCTTTTCCTCTGAGCCAACCGTGCTAACATGGTAGACGGTGCTAGGGATAGCTCCATGCTGGGCGTCTACCATTGATGATGCCATGCTCTAACTTGATCAGCAAGTGGTTACGTCCCATCCTGCCCTGGCGAGCAGCGCGACGGACCGGGGTGTTGATCCGCAACCCCATAGGAAGCGGACGGTGCAGTGACTGCACGTCCGTCACTATAGAGGATGTGAGTCTCCTCTTGGACCATAGTGGTTGTCATATGGTTCCGTCAGGATTCGTGCCTGAGGTCCAATGGCGGTGCCCACAATACTATAAAACAAATGTCGGTGCCTAGAAGGGCCTTAAAGTGCCCATCTTGCCATATCCTGATGGTACTTTCCTATATGTGTGCAGGGTATGGTCCTCGGTATTGTGGTTGACTTGAGTGCCCTACCTTATCTATGCGTGTAGTTATGAAGGAGCAGCGCGCAGACATTGGGCGAGGCGGAGCCAGCCCCCGAACATCGAGCGAGGCGATGTCTGCCCCTAGATGTCAGGCGAGGCAAAGCTAGCCCCCAAATGTCGGGCGAGGCAGAGTCTACCCCCAGACGTCAGGCGAGCGGAGCTAGCCTCCGAACATCAGGCAAGGTGGAGCTAACCCCTAGACATCAGGCGAGGGGAAGTCTACCCCCATACGTCGGGTGAGGCGGAGCCAGCCCCCAGACATCGGGCGAGGCAGAGTCTGCCCCTAGACATCGGGCAAGGCAGAGCCAACCCTCGGATGTCGTGCGAGGCGGAGTCTGCCCTCGGACATCGAGCGAGGCGGAGCCAGCCCCCGGACGTCGGGCGAGGTGGAGTCTACCCCTAGATGTTGGTCGAGGCTAAGCCAGCCCTCAAATGTCGGGTGAGGCAGAGTCTACCCCTAGACGTCGGGCGAGGCGGAGCCAGCCCCTGAACGTCGGGCGAGGCAGAGCCAACCCCCGAACACCGGGTGAGGCGGAGCCTGCACCTAGACATTGGGTGAGGCAGAGTCTACCCTCGGACATCGAGCGATGCGGAGCTAGCCCCCGAACGTCAGGCGAGGCGGAGTCTCCCCCCCGGACATCGGGCAAGGAGGAGCCAACCTTTGGGGGTCGGACGAGACAGAGTTAACCCTTGGTCGTTGGACAAGCGGTGTAGTCAAGTTCTTGCCTGTTCGGAAGCATCAACGTTTGATGGTTATTAGCTCCTCCTCTTTGGGTACCTCAGTATTCGGTCCCCAACAATAATTAACTTTGGGTCTATGCATAAGGAACATTACTATGGAAGATCAAGAACAAAGCTTGACTCCCTTCGTAACCAGGTTCTACTTGCTCTACAAATGGAGAGTGGACTACAAAGGACTCAACATAAGTGTCACATCCACGATCTACCACATGAACCAGAGTGTAAAATGCATCCCTAGGTAAACAATATTTAAGCACCACGCTTACATAATGTTGACCACTTAACTCACTCAAGTATGGAGCTAAGCACTTTGCGAACATATGCACAAATTCATCATCAATCATAACTATATCAAGCATATAACTAGAGCAAACTAGAAACATAATAAATAGCAATATTATATTGAAGTAGCACAAAGTCATAAAATAAGAGGGATACAATGGATATACCGGCCTCCAGACAATGAATCTGGAATCCTAAGCAATAGCCCAAACTCTACTTGAACCTTGCTAGCTAGCCTATACTAGAACTTGAAGAATTGGAGCTCTATTCTCTTCTCTCTAGAAACCCTAATTTCTAAACTAATCTTGACTTATGGCAGATCTACCTGAGGGAGGGGGTAGGGGCTGATATATATAGGCCGGAGCGTCAATTCTAAACCTTCGGATCAAACCGACTTGAATAAACAGCGTAGATGCAATCTAGGAGGTGGTGGAGAACTGACATAAGAATGGGGGCTAATAGGTGGGCCCTAGGGGTTGGCCGGCTTGCAGGTAGGGCTAGCCGACCCCACCTGGTGGCGCCTTGCCCTCCGCTTCGGTGTGGTGTCTTCTCAAGTCTTATGAAACCTTCTAAGGTAGTTTTCGCTGCGGATAAGTGTGATTTAATTTGACGATTTGATCCACCTTGATAGTTTTCTGGATAAACCCTGCTAAAAACACAGATTCACCAAAACTCATGGAAATTGTCAGTTTAAACCCAAGTCTATGTTGGTGATCATTTTCATGTGTGATTTCAAGTTATATTGACGGTTCATGATGGATGGTAACTACCGTCAACACCCCTGTAGTGAACTCTTGGTGCTCTGCACTGGTTACATCGGAATTCTACCTTCCTAGGAGCCTAGTTGTCTTGGTGAGTGCACCCCGCTGTCTATATGTTCATTCTATCCTTTGCCTCCTTACTCGACTTACTAGCTGATTAGGCTGTCATATTGCATTTCTTTGGAATCATTTAGTACCACGTCATATCTGCATCATATATTACATTGCTTGTGCAGGAGTATAATGCGAACCTCTCCAATTTTTGCCTCAGGAAAAACACGCCTTTAGGTGATAATTATGTCTCTAACTGAGTAACGGGAACCTATGGATATGCAGCACCACAATATGTTATGACTGGTACGTGCATCATCCTTATCTTTTCTTTACACCGCTCTTCTTCTTTAACCAACTTCAGAGTGTTAGTTCAGATAAAAATTATGGAGTGCATATTTTAGCTTCAGCGAAATAGTTGTACTGCTTTCAAAGTCTCAAAGAGGTTTAACAGGTTTTGTGTTTTCTTTCTAATTGTAATTTTAGTTTTGGATTCAAACTTGATTGCTTTTCCCTATGACAATAATAGGACATCAAAACATGAAACTCTGCAAGGTCAGATAGGTCTGCTATTTATTGATTTTCCTCAATACAAAATAGAAAACCTTGGAAAACTATGCATGTTGGGCAAACTATATGGAGGCCAAAACTAAAGATTTTAGATTGCTTATTACATCACCGAACTATAGTAGTGTAGTGTTTACTGATCCAGGCATAGATCGCTCTTCATATTTTTGTGCAGTAATTGTTTCAAAAAGTTCAATATGACTATTGGTGGTTTCAAATGGTTACTTATCGAGATGCAACCACCACACCGAGTGCATATGCTACTACAAAAATTCAGGTACAACATTCTTACTCAACAAACACAAACTCGCCACTCTTTCGTTCTATATGTATACAAGTAACATGGTATACTATATCAACATATTCATCCACCTGCCAAAGCACAACCTCATTCACCAACAACCTCTCCGATTGCGAACCAAAGTACCAACAGACCAGCATGAAGTAATCAGTAGCTGCACGGTTTGACCTCATGTAACACAAAAGCTACTAGCACCCCGCCACGCATGTAATATAACCTATGCACGATCCTTGGGTTTTTTGTGACCTTAAACATCATATGCAATATGCACATCCTGGATATATATGTACCTACTTATTACCTATATAATACTCTAAATATTCTCTACATTCAATACCTTTTGACAACTGCTTATACGCGCGATGGCGCGCGCCCTATACATCCTCTAGGTGTGTATGTGTAACACCCCAGTGTTAAGCTTGAATTCTTGCACTTGCACTTGCATTGCATGAGCATAAGCATCCTTCATGCATTTGCATTCATGAGCATGAAATGATACATTGTCTAGTTGTGATTATTTTCATAAAGTGCTTAAATTGCCTTGTGAATGCTTAGTGATCATGCTTGATAATGCAAGTGGGTGTTATTTGGTCATGAAACCAACTTAGACACACTTAGAATGGAAAACAAAACCTAGTTTATATTCATGAATTTGTCCAAAATTGGTTCTAAGTGTTGGTATGACTTAAAGTTCCATTATTATGTTGATTGTTTGACCTATCTTGACTAATTACTTAGAGAGCTTGCATGACAATGGGACCTAAATAAAAGTTGTAGTTGAACTCATGTAGAACAAACTTTGTTTAAGGGTCAAGAGATGAATCAGTGCCTAGCTTTGTCAAATAGGGCTCACAAAAATCAATTCAATGCTGATTTTGAAAACAAAAAAATGACTGTCATAAACTGACTTTCAGTTTCCATGTACCCCTCTTTGGAGCATTTTAGTTTGAAAACCATTTCGAATTAGACAAAACTTCTTTAAGCAAATTTGTAGTACTCTTGTAGCTCTACAAATTGGTGAAATTGGTTTACCAAAACACTGCACGAATTAGGAGATAGAATGGAGGAAAAAATTGTGTTTCAGTCGGCGTTGTCAGGCCTGAAATCGACCTTTGCAGATTCAAACGGGGCAGCGGCAGTGGCCGACCGTGGCAGGCCACACACACCAAATGGTGGCCGTACGCCGGAGTAGGCCCCATGCCGCGGTCGGGCGTGCAATGAGGAGGCAACGCGGCCTCTCTGCTCACTATGCCCTTGCCGTTGCGCCGTCCACCGCAAACGTCGTGCCATGTGTTGATTCCTCGTGCACACCGCTCCGCCATGGTTTTCTCTTCCACCATTGCCACCGTTGCCACCTCCGAGCCTTCACCAGCCAAATCCACCACCCGCACCGCACCACCATCCAATTTGCCACACCCACAGCTCTGTCGTGTCGCCCTCTACCACACCAACCCTCTAACATCACCGTTCGAGCACAGGTAAAGCCCCAAGGGCCAATGCGCCATCACCGTAGCCACCATCACCATTGCCAATCTTGAGCAGCCATGGCCACGCTTGTCGCAGAACCGACCAATTTATAAGAGTACAAGTACAATGGCAGCCCGCAAGCAGTCGCATGATCATACTTGAACCCATATAAACCCAGTAGTCCATCGAGTACAACGACGGGTCTCGATAAACGATTTACAACAACCAAGATCGTACATGATTCAACATACATGTCACATATTACATAAGGTTCACAGATAAATTTTCATCATCAGAGTATGAAACAAAGTTATTACAAACCAAGTTTGATAGAAAATAGCGGAAGCAAATTAAGTTTGAAAGCAGCATTTGCCAACATAATTTAATACAGTGCCATAATACGATCACAGTCCACAAAAGCATGTAGAGGGATTAATAAAGAAGCCTGCCCAAGGCTTACTCCTCATCCACATCGGGATAGAAGCAACTCTTGCAATAACCATGATACACAGTGCCATCTGCAACAATGGGAAATAAACCCTGAGTACGAGAAGGTACTCAGCTAGACTTACCCGTCATAAACCATAAATAAAATGACTCCAAGGATTATGCAAGGCTGTATAAGTGGAGATAGCTTGACAATATTTTAGCATGGTGTTAACGTAATAACAGTGTATCACATTTTACTGAGTATGTGCATATCTCTTCTTGATGACTTAATCAAACACTCCAACAATTCATTTACTATATCACAAAACAACAGCTATTTGTTTTACTCATAACTAAAGTTCTACTTATCCAAATGCTATGATCTTGGACTTTCTAGAAAGCTTATAAAATTGTCTACAATTCTCATTTAATCACCAAAAGCTATTTCGCAATCTATCCTAACCAAAACAGACAATCAATCCAGTACTGTCTAGAAATTTTATAGAGCAAGAATTTCATAATACTAACTTTAAACAGCTATAACTCCTAAACCCTTTGGCCTATTGTCCTGAAATTTTGACACAAGATATATAAAGAAGTTACCTACAACTTTGTTTATTAGCCATTTTTACAGCAAACATCATTCTCACTATGCAACATACCAAATCACAGAATCTGTCCAAAAACTCATCTCACCCGAATTATAAAGCAACGATATTTCTACTGCATATAAACATTCCAAATTTGACCTCACTAATTATACCTATAGTACAAGGATATCAAATACACTCAAGAAAACATAATGGCCATGCCCAAACTATTTATTTAAAAGCCTTTATCAATTTACTAAGATACTTAGGCTAAATAATAAACATATACCAAATGTACATTATAAATTCTTAGAAATTTATAGTGGCTTACTAGTGCTGCCAATAGACTGCTGTAAAAGTTTCATGCCATTTTACTAAGTAAAACACCCTATGCAAAAATGACAAGGCATAAAGGCTTAAAATAATATAAATAGGAAACCCTAGTGAAAAAGTGTCAAGCAACAGATTTTATATTTTTCATAAATGCTATACTTCCTAAGGAACACTACAAAATTTGGTTCACAATATTTGGATCTCTACAACCCTACTTGTCATTTTTCAAAGTTTGCAACGAAACTGAATACAAATGAACTAGCTTTCTCCATTGAGTCACTGACAGCTGGAGCCCTCGATTCAGTCGACCCCGCACGTCAGTTACGGCAATACATAGCGCGGCGCGGGACAACCGAAGTTCACCGACGGTGACCCTCTCCGGCGATGGCACCGACCCAACAGTGATCCCCATGACCTCCCACACCTATTGAGCTGACAAGCTGGACCTATTGCCGGAGCTAAGCATGGCGGCGGCGCTACACCGGCGGTGACCGCTATGACTGGATCTAATGAGTCTACGAGCTGCTGCACACGACGGCGGTTCTAGAGTATCAACCACTATGGCGAAAGGCGGTCGGAGGCGGTGCGGCCACGACGACTTACCGGGCGCGGTTAGTAAGCAAATGTGGGCGCGGTGAGACTCTGGGATGATGGTGGAGTGGCTGCGGTGCTCGGCAGAGGTGGCGCGGTGCTCGGCGGAGTTGGCGTGGTGCTCAGCGGAGTTGGCGTGATGATGTGGTGGAGTTGCAACGGCACTGCTGCGGTGGTGGAGGAGCGACGTGACGTAGCACAAGGTGAACGGGGTGGCCGGCAATGGTGGCTGCGGCACTATACGTTGCTGCGGCTGCTGCGGGTGGGCGAAGGAAAAGGTAGAATGCGAAATGAGAGCGTGGGGATGGAGCGGGCGAGTGCTAGGGATGATAAAGGCGCGCTGTGGCTCAACGTGGCCTGGCTACTTAGACTGGCGGTGACGCGCGACTTTGTTCCCTCCACACGGTGGCCATGCTCTGTTGCCGGTCGGCTACTGAAGACCGAACAAGTTGGCCATCAGAGCCCCGAACCGAGCCTAACGATGTGATTTGAAGCAATTAAATCTCCTAATTCGTAGCTTGTTAGTACAAACAACCTAAACAGAACTCGTAGCCCTAAGTATCAGCTCCAATTACTCTTAAAGAATCATGTGTTAATTCTCAACCAATACCGAGTAATATCATCTCAAAGTCGAGCTTGTCAAACTGTCAGTGCACATGACTTAGAAATTTTTTGCTAAGCATTGGAAACAGTGAATTGTTGAATCTTGTGAGCCTAATTCAAGCATGTTAGGAGCTAAACTAGTCTATGACCCAAAAATAAAAGTTGTCCCTCTCATCCAACACTACAACTTTACTTTAGTGCACACATCCATGCAAAGTCTCTATCATATAGTTCAAACTTGGTCAAACCCATTACATTCAAATGATGACTCATACTTGAACTATGACCTAGTGACCAAATTAGCCCTAGCCATGAATACCAAAGTTTCTCATAACGACACTCTAAACATGTTCAAGCTATTGATAAGGTCACACGGTTACACACAAAGCTTTCTAGATCACCTTCATAGCATCACTTAAGTACTTGATCATGCAAAGTGATCTTCATGAACCATGTTCCATTAGTCATTCTAATTATAGCTATGATGTTTTAGTGACTCACATCCCCATCTACATGTATTCACTCATGGTCATATGCATATATACAAGGAAACATAAAATAACAAGCATGTTTCATATGTTTCAAGCACATGTTTCAATTGTAAAAGCTTATCCATGAACGCTCGATGCTCATGCCCATGCAATGCGAGTCAAATTATGCAAGCTTAACACCTAGGGTGTTACAACCCCTCCCCCTTATAAAAATCTCATCCCAAGATTTGTAAGACCTCCCATTCTTGGAAAAAGGCAGGATAAACCTCTCGTAAATAATCCTCTCGTTCCCACGTAGCATCTTGTTTACTGTGATTGTTCCACACCACCTTATAGAACTTAATGATCTTACTCTGTGTTACTCTTTCCATCTCTTCTAACACTCGGATTGGCTTTTCTTCACATGTCAAATCCGATTGAAGTTTTATGTTGGTGGGTGCAATAGCTTCTTCAGGTACACGAAGACATTTCTTCAACTGAGAAACATGGAAGACATCAAATATTGCACTCATCTCTGGTGGGAGTTGTAACTTATAAGCGACATTCCCTTTCCATTCCATAATCTTGTATGGCCCTACATATCTAGGCGCAAGCTTCTTTTTCACTCCAAATCTCTTCACCCCTTTCATGGGTGATACTTTCAAGTATACATAGTCACCCACTTCAAACGCCAGTGGTCTTCTTCTTTTATCAGCATAACTCTTTTGTCTTGATTGAGCTGCCTTCATATGTTGTTGGATAATATGCACTTGCTCTTCAGCTTCATTGACAAAGTTAATACCAAAGTATCTCCTTTCACCGGGCTCAATCCAATTCAATGGAGTTCTACATTTTCTGCCATACAAGGCTTCAAACGGAGCCATCTTGATGCTTGTTTGATAACTATTGTTGTAGGAGAACTCGGCTAAAGGTAACCATTTCTCCCATGAACCTTTGGAAGATATAACACAAGCTCTTAGCAAATCTTCTAAGATTTGGTTCACTCGCTCTGTCTGTCCTAAAGTTTGCGGATGGTATGCCGAACTTTTGATCAATTTAGTCCCCAAGGCTTGGTGTAAGTGTTCCCAAAAACAAGCTATGAACTATGGTCCTTGGTCTGAGATTATGGTCCTGGGTACTCCATGTAGTCTCATGATCTGAGAAACATACAGCTCAGCGTATTTCACTATGCGATCCATTGTGTTCACCGGTATAAAATGCGCTGACTTGGTGAGACAATCTACAATGACCCATATAGAATCATGACCTTGCTGTGTTACTAGAAGGCCTGTGATAACGTCCATACTGATTTCTTCCCATTTCCAACCTGGAATAGGCAATGGCTGAAGTAATCTAGCAGATTTCATATGAACAACTTTTACTCTACTACAGTTATCGCACCTAGCGACATAGGATGTGATCTCCTTCTTCATTTTAGTCCACCAAAAATAGGTTTTCAAATCTTGATACATCTTACTGCTACCCAGATGGATAGACAATTTGGACGAATGAGCTTCCTCTAAAATTTGATTTCTAAGCTCATGGTCTTTCGGTATCACAAGTCGGTCCTCAAACCATAGTACACCCCTTTCGTCCAATCTGAAATACTTGGTTTCCTGCTCTTGCATCTTTCTCTTGATGTGAACTATGCCTACATCTGTTTGCTGTAGCTCTATGATTTTGCTCTCAAGTGAACAACTGAGAGTGATATTGTGCAGTACAACAAGATGTAACAAATTAAATCCATCTTCCAATAATGCTTCCATAGTGTTGCAATGAGCTTTCCGACTAAGCGCATCGGCTACAACATTGGCTTTCCCTGGACGGTAGTGCACTTCCAAATTATAGTCCTTAATTAGTTCTAGCCATCTTCGCTGTCTTCAGCTCGGGTTGGGTAAAGATGTACTTAAGACTTTTGTGGTCAGTATATATATGACATACATTGCCCAACAAATAATGTCTCCATATATTTAATGCATGAACAACTGCTGCAAGTTCTAAATCATGTATAGGGTAGTTGACTTCATGTTTTCTCAACTGCCAAGAAGCATATGCAATAACTCTTCCTTCTTGCATGAGCACACACCCCAAACCTATACCTGATGCATCATAAAATACATTGAAAGGCTTCTCAATATTGGGTTGTGCTAAAACAGGAGCTGTAGTTAACAGAGTCCTAAGGGTGTAAAAAGCTGCTTCACATTCTAGTGTCCAATTGAACTTTTCATCTTTCTAAAGTAGCCTAGTCATGGGCTTAGCTATCTTTGAGAAATCTAGGATGAAACGACGATAATATCCTGCTAACCCTAGAAAACTCTGAACTTCATGAACCAAAGTCAGGGCCTTCCAATCCATGACCTCTTGTACTTTCGATGGGTCTATAGAGATTCTATCTCTAGATAAGATATGACCTAAGAAAGGTACTTTGCTCAACCAAAATTCACACTTGCTAAACTTTGCATATAGCTTATGCTCCCTCAATCTGGATAGAACAATCCTTAGATGCTCTGCATGGTCTTCCTCATTCTCTGAAAAAATCAATATATCATCGATAAACACGACCATGAACTTGTCAAGCTCAGGCATGAATACCGAATTCATCAGGTACATGAAGTAGGCAGGAGCATTCATTAGTCCGAAAGACATAACCAAACACTCATATAAGCCGTACCTAGTGGAAAAGCAGTTTTAGGTATGTCCTCTGGCCTGATCTTTATTTGATGATAACCTGATCTCAAGTCAATCTTGAAGAATACCTTTGCCTTTGCCAACTGATCGAACAAGATGTCGATGCGAGGCAACGGGTACTTGTTCTTGATGGTCACAGCATTGAGTGGTCTGTAATCCACACACATTCTCAAGGACTTGTCCTTCTTTATAAACAATGCTGGACATCCCCATGGAGATGAACTAGGTTGAATGAGACCCTTGTCCAATAGATCCTGTAACTGAATCTTAAGTTCTGCTAACTCATTTGGTGGCATCCTATAAGGTCTTCTGGAGACAGGTGCCATACCTGGCACTAACTCAATCTTAAATTCCACATCCCTATCAGGTGGTAAACCTGGTAACTCCTCTGGAAATACATCCGGAAACTCACAAACCACTGGGATATCACAAAGGGTAGTGGTTTGGATAGCATAAGCTAAGTGTTGGAGTTCAAAATTTTGGGAGAGTGGTACTAGAAAAGCATTTCCTCTCTTGGGTTCTCTCAACATAATAGTACGAGTGCTAGTGTCAATGAGAACACCATGATCCTTCATCCAATTCATGCCTAAGATTACACTTATGGATAACCCAGGCAATATTATCAAATCCATTGTATACTCCCTCTCTAATATAGAGATGAGCATATTTCTGACTATCTTATTTGTAGAAATAGTAGCCCTAGCTGAACTTATATTATAACCACCCTTGCTTACTTCAATGATTTTCTGATCATGTCTAGATGCAAATGCTTGACTCATAAATGAACGAGAAGCTCCTGAATCAAATAAAACAATAGCGTTGACAAGAAACATACCAGCCATGACAACTTCTCCCACAGGCACTTCCTCAACAGCGGTATAGTGCACGTATCCTAGACGTGCCCTTGAGTTTGCCAGCCTCTGATTGTTCTGATTCTGATTGGCATTCTTCTTTGGGTGGGGGCATTCCTTGGCCCAATGACCCACTTGATTGCAGTTGTAGCAAGGTTGATTACTCCTAGGTCATGTGGAGTTTCCTTGACCACCATTTTCTCTAGGTAAGGCAATAGTGAATGCCTTACGGAACACTTTTTGAGGCCTGCCGTTCTGAGCTTTTGGGGGTGGAGGCCTAAACTTGGGTGTAGGTGGGCGGAATGGTGGCCTAGCTATGATAGGAGCTCTAGACTATGAAGATCTGGAGGCACCTGCCTCAAATGCCCTCTTGCTACCCTTAGCTGTCGCATGCATGTTGTTATGATTTTCCTGGGTCAGAGCATCACTAATAAACTCGTTATAGGTGGTGCACTTGGAATTGGCCATGGTCTTCATCTATTTGGTGCCAAGACCCCGCTTGAAGCTCTCTATCTTCTTCTCCTCTGTATCAACAAAACCTAGAGCATACCTAGACAGGTTGTTGAACGCATGCATATATTCTATGAGGGTCTTTGTCCCTTGGGTTAGCCTCATAAATTCAGCTGCCTTCATGCGCATTAGGCCTAGGGGAATGTGATGCCCTTGAAAGGCCAACTTGAACTGATCCCATGTTACTCACGCATTAGCAGGTAGAGAGGACAAGAAATGTGTCCACCAGATCCTTGCTGGTCCCTGCAACTGATGGGACGCATACTCAGCCTTTAGGTGTGCGATGACTCTTAGCAGACAAAACTTCTGCTCAATGGTGTTAAGCCACTCGTCCGCCTGTAGTGGTTCCTCTGCCACCTTGAAGATAGGAGGCTTTGTATCCAGAAATTCCTTGAAGGTACTGTGCTGATTAGGCTTGAGCCCTTGTTGCTGTGGGTGGCCACGAGCTGTGTTCTGCGCGATGAGGCGCAGAGCTTCCTCCATTGTCCTTTGGCTTCCCAAGAATTGGGCAAAGAACTCCTAAGCAGACAGCGATGGCGGTGGTGGTAAGTCACCGTCGTTGCCATCATGGCTACTACTAGCTCCTGCACGGGTGCGAGTCATCTGCGAAGTTACAACAATAAGCGAATATTGGTTGATGTCAAAAGATTGCAGATGAATTTATAATTGTGCCAAACTGAAATTACTGGAGACAATCTCAAATTCATACAATAAAAATAGAGGCATAATAATTCATTCTCGCAACATGACACCACCAATTTGATCACTTATCTGACTCATAGCACGTCAACATTCAAATCATGATCACTAATAAATTAACTGGAATTTGCATTAGCATTTAACCAAACATGCTATAGTCATGCAAATAACAATATTACATGATAGTCTAATCACCAACACCAAATTTAAACTACAGGTCCATTACATAACCAGCGATGATACATCAAGCATTTCTACTAAGTACTAGGCGATCTAATCCTCATCATGATCACTATCGAGGTTAGAGATAGGATCATCTCCTTCCTCAGGCTCCACTTCTTACTCGTCCTCATCTTCATCTTCCTCCATATTAGGACCATCTTCTTCCCCATCAAGGATTGGGTTCAGCTGGTTGTTCAAATAATGCACCTCATGCTGAAGGTCCATTACTCGAAGCTGAGCTTGTGCAAGCTACTGACGTAAGCCCCTTTCAGCACGGTCCTGTGCGTTACTCATGTCGCGGTGCCTATCTCGTTCTATCCTTGCTGCAGCGGCATGGTTGTTTGCTGCATCTTGTTGGCGTATAGCTGTGGATGCCTCGGCACGGGCGGCCTCCAACTGCTCCTATAGTCCTACAAGCAATGCTTGATCATCAGCTCTTGCTTCTTGGGCTGCTGCTCTTTGTTGATCCACTTGCTCCATTTGGGTATGGAGATGGCCCAAAGCTGCATAGGCTTGGTTAGATTCCCATCGGGCTTTACTTGTTGCTTTCTTATGCTTGCGCACACACTTCTTGAGCTTATGTTGTGTGGCTTCAGCTCTCATGAGCTTGTCCATGCAAGTGGTGTATGATTCCTGCCAGAAATCCCTGGTGTCCTGGCATGTACAAAACATCTTCATCACCATAAACATGGCACTCATAGTGGGACTAGAGCTATTCGCCCGCTCATCCCGGTCTCGGATCAATGCATTGTGGTTGCGTTGTTCCCATATTGCTGTGGACAGATCCACCCAAGGAAACATACCCGCGGCACTGCCGGTAAGTGCATCCCCATGCTGCTGACAAATTTGACTCAAAACCTCAAAGACCACTACTTGGGCAGCCTCCTAAGGAGTTTTCCCTTCCGATTCCGCCTTCCACTCCTGCCAGAAGGGTGCCTGTGTGCGGGCTAGTATAGTTAGCCACACCTCATACCATGGCTGTCCCTCCAAGTACTCTTCATTCCAATGATAAAGGGGTGGTTCATGGTACCCCGCAAAGTGCAAAACTCTCCACAGTAGAGTAGAAGTTCTAAAAACCATCAGGAAATTCTCACATCCAACTGGTGCTGCCATCTGTACCATCAACATGTACAACTTTTTGTGAGATAAGGCCATAATGGATAAGAGTTACATAACCGAGTAAGAAATTTATAAGGGGAGGAACAATGTACTTATTTGAATGATAATTATCATGATGCATGCTCGTTCCGTACGTCCTCACAAACTTAGGAAAAATTATTTCTAACGACAAATACGGTGGCATACATATGTTCTCTCATATATAGCGTAACTAGTTGAGCTACACGTTTCGTTGTTAGTGTACCTGCATAAGAGTTTCATTTTAGCCCTAACCCATAATTAAATATGCAGAATGTAAATCTAAATACTTTCATATATGTATACCCATACATATACTTCCATATCAAAGATACCCGATAACAGTTTATACCCACAATTAAATACGCACCACATACACACACAAGCATGCATACATAGTCGTACCAAAGCTAACTCTCCTCGACCGCATGCTCACATCTTGCGGTCATGCCACTCATCAACTTACCTTGGCGTAGAGGCATTTGATCCATACATTACCATTCAAATGAATGGCATCCATACAATAGCACGTCGTATGGACGACGAAATTAAAACTCGCATGTTAGTACTTAGATAGCCACCTAGTAGTCCTTAATTTGGGCATAAGGAAAGTGATCACTGGCACACTTTAGATTTCAAATACCTATTTATATAGCTATTAGTTGCTAGAAAGGGTTTTGGAAAACAAAAACTTTTGTTTTAAATACACATGTGACAATTAACGTTGAATCTTTCTCTGATACCAGCTGTCGCAGAACCGACCAATTTATAAGAGTACAAGTACAATGGCAGCCTGCAAGCGGTCGCACGATCATACTTGAACCCATATAAACCCGGTAGTCCATCGAGTACCACGACGGGTCTCGATAAAAACGATTTACAACAACCAAGATCGTACATGATTCAACATACATGTCACATATTATATAAGGTTCACAGATACATTTTCATCATCAGAGTATGAAACAAAGTTATTACAAACCAAGTTTGATAGAAAATAGCGGAAGCAAATTAAGTTTGAAAGCAGCATTTGCCAACATAATTTAATACAGTGCCATAATACGATCACAGTCCACAAAAGCATGTAGAGGGATTAATAAAGAAGCCTACCCAAGGCTTACTCCTCATCCACATCGGGATAGAAGCAACTCTTGCAATAACCATGATACACAGTGCCATCTGCAACAATGGGAAATAAACCCTGAGTACGAGAAGGTACTCAGCTAGACTTACCCGTCATAAACCATAAATAAAATAACTCCAAGGATTATGCAAGGCTGTATAAGTGGAGATAGCTTGACAATATTTTGCATAGAAAGCGATTAACTTAATTGTAAAATTATAATTCTGTTATCAAGTTATTTATATCTATCCATCTCTAAATTAGCAACTATCCTGTGCCAAACATGTGGTATATCATTTTAAGAACATACAATAGTAACCAAAGCAGGTATTGTAATTCCATGTTTATCCGAACCATCATATTCCATAATACAATTACTACGAGGTTGGAGCTAGCCAAGTGTCTCACTATTCAGGAGAGACGGCGATTTGAATCGATTTCAACCAGCTGGGAATTTATTCCTAACACAAACCCGGGTCTACTAGCCACGGTAGCCTAAGGTCACCTTTGGTACAACTCAAGTACACATTTCATGGGTTCGCCCAGCGCCGCACAATCAGGGACAACCAAATGCCAGGACGTTTAGGCCTTGCCTGCCCTTGGGCTCAGTCTGGCTCCCCACACATCCTTACTACCATCCAGAGTGTGCACTCTTACAAAGCGGGGCTCAGTCTGAGTTGAGCTACTCGGCTTCATGGTCGAAACGAGTTATCCGGTCAGCTAAGTGATAGGCATGCGTTCAATCTTGTCAAAAGGTCCAACAACGGTATGGTCCTTAATCGGCACAGACGGAATCATATGAGTGAACTTACCATAGACTTCGCCCAGCCTCGATTTATATTACCCCATGGTTCTTTTCCACGATAGCAAATATAGCCAACCGTGCTTCGGTATCCACCTATATCTCGTAGGTGACAGGAATCACATGACTTCTACCGGTCTAAGCATGGCTAAGCATATATTCGATCTTAGACCTACATAGGGTTAAAGGTATATTTCTGGACAAGGAAAATATCTGCATCGAGGGGTTCCAATCAACTCTTATAACCTAATGCATCAATCATAAAGGACTCGAGTAATATTTTGTAAAACATTGGGAGACTTAGAATGCTCTGGGGCTTGCCTTTCAGAAAGGAAGTGGGGCGGTGGTCAGGGCACTTCGGAAGCTTTTCTGTGGTCTGCTCCTCTTCTTCGGGAGCTGTGGCTTGAGGAATCTCCTGCTGGTCCCCTTCCTCTCCTTCGTTGAATTCCAGCAACGTTATCTCCTCTGTCGATCCTATATGCATGGATATGGCATAAGGTATTGCGAATGCATACATGCTGACAAGTTTAGTATGCTGATACATGATGAATGCATTCATGTAAGTATTCTTAATAGCATGGTGTTAACGTAATAATAGTGTATCACATTTTACTGAGTATGTGCATATCTCTTCTTGATGACTTAATCAAACACTCCAACAATTCATTTACTATATCACAAAACAATAGCTATTTGTTTTACTCATAACTGAAGTTCTACTTATCCAAATGCTATGATCTTGGACTTTCTAGAAAGCTTATAAAATTGTCTACAATTCTCATTTAATCACCAAAAGCTATTTCGCAATCTATCCTAACCAAAACAGACAATCAATCCAGTGCTGTCCAGAAATTTTATAGAGCAAGAATTTCGGAATACTAACTTTAAACAGCTATAACTCCTAAACCCTTTGGCCTATTGTCCTGAAATTTTGACACAAGATATATAAAGAAGTTACCTACAACTTTGTTTATTAGCCATTTTTACAGCAAACATCATTCTCACTATGCAACATACCAAATCACAGAATCTGTCCAAAAACTCATCTCACCCGAATTATAAAGCAACGATATTTCTACTGCATATAAACATTCCAAATTTGACCTCACTAATTATACCTACAGTACAAGGATATCAAATACACTCAAGAAAACATAATGGCCATGACCAAACTATTTATTTAAAAGCCTTTATCAATTTACTAAGATACTTAGGCTAAATAATAAACATATACCAAATGTACATCATAAATTCTTAGAAATTTATAGTGGCTTACTAGTGCTGCCAATAGACTGCTGTAAAAGTTTCATGCCATTTTACTAAGTAAAACACCCTATGCAAAAATGACAAGGCATAAAGGCTTAAAATAATATAAATAGGAAACCCTAGTGAAAAAGTGTCAAGCAACAGATTTTATATTTTTCATAAATGCTATACTTCCTAAGGAACACTACAAAATTTGGTTCACAATATTTGGATCTCTACAACCCTACTTGTCATTTTTCAAAGTTTGCAACGAAACTGAATACAAATGAACTAGCTTTCTCCATTGAGTCACTGACAGCTGGAGCCCTCGGTTCAGTCGACCCCGCACGTCAGTTACGGCAATACAGAGCGCGGCGCGGGACAACCGAAGTTCACCGACGGTGACCCTCTCCGGCGATGGCACCGACCCAACAGTGATCCCCATGACCTCCCACACCTATTGAGCTGACAAGCTGGACCTATTGCCGGAGCTAAGCATGGCGGCGGCGCTACACCGGCGGTGACCGCTACGACTGGATCTAATGAGTCTACGAGCTGCTGCACACGACGGCGGTTCTAGAGTATCAACCACTATGGCGAAAGGCGGTCGGAGGCGGTGCGGCCACGATGACTTACCGAGCGTGGTTAGTAAGCAAATGTGGGCGCGGTGAGACTCTGGGATGATGGTGGAGTGGCTGCGGTGCTCGACGGATGTGGCATGGTGCTCGGTGGAGGTGGCGCGGTGCTCGGTGGAGTTGGCGCGGTGCTCGATGGAGTTGGCACGATGATGCGGTGGAGTTGCAACGGCACTACAGCGATAGCGGAGGAGCGACGTGACGCGGCGCAAGGCGAGTGGGGTGGCCGGCAATGGTGACTGCTACACTGTCCGTTGCTCTGTCTGCTACGAGTGGCGAAGAAAAAGGCAGAGAGCGAAATGAGAGCGTGGGGATGAAGCGGGCGAGTGCTAGGGATGATAAAGGCATGCTGTGGCTCAACATGGCCTGGCTGCTTAGACTGGCGGTGATGCGTGACTTCATTCCCTCCACGCGGTGGCCATGCTCTATTGTCGGTCGGCCACTGAAGACTGAACGAGTTGGCCATCAGAGCCCCGAACCGAGCCTGACGACACGATTTGAAGCAGTTAAATCTCCTAATCCGTAGCTTGTTAGTGCAAACAACCTAAACAGAACTCGTAGCCCTAAGTACCAGCTCCAATTACTCTTAAAGAATCATATGCTAATTCTCAACCAATACCGAGTAATATCATCTCAAAGTCAAGCTTGTCAAACTATCAGTGCACATGACAGAAAATTTTTGCTAAGCGTTGGAAACAGTGAATTGTTGAATCTTGTGAGCCTAATTCAAGCATGTTAGGAGCTAAACTAGTCTATGACCCAAAAATAAAAGTTGTCCCTCTCATCCAACACTACAACTTTACTTTAATGCACACATCCATGCAAAGTCTCTATCATATAGTTCAAACTTGGTCAAACCCATTACATTCAAATGATGACTCATACTTGAACTATGACCTAGTGACCAAATTAGCCCTAGCCATGAATACCAAAGTTGCTCATAATGACACTCTAAACATGTTCAAGCTATTTATAAGGTCACACAATCATTTCATACAATGGTTACACACAAAGCTTTCTAGATCACCTTCGTAGCATCACTTAAGTACTTGATCATGCAAAGTGATCTTCATGAACCATGTTCCATTAGTCATTCTAATTATAGCTATGATGTTTTAGTGACTCACATCCCCATCTACATGTATTCACTCATGGTCATATGCATATATACAAGGAAACATAAAATAACAAGCATGTTTCATATGTTTCAAGCACATGTTTCAATTGTAAAAGCTTATCCATGAATGCTCGATGCTCATGCCCATGCAATGTGAGTCAAATTATGCAAGCTTAACACCTAGGGTGTTACAACGCTTGCTGTCGGGTTCATAAACCTAGGGTCTCTAATGGGCCCGCTTTCTAGCAAAAGCTCAGCCCAACAGATGGCATTACAAATGATGCGCAACTCCTAGGTCGGCCCAGATACCTAACGACTGGCTAGAAGAGCAATCCAGTCTCCAACCAGAAGGCCTAACCAAGGAGGGGACGACGCTCGCTTCTGACTCCAACCCGCTTTTCTGACCAAAAGGCCTGGCCAAGGAGGGGACGACGCTCGCTTCCGACTCCGACCCTCTTTTCTGACCGGAAGGCCTGGCCAAGTAGGGGACGACGCTCGCTTTCGACTCTGGCCCGCTTCTCTGACCGAGAATACACCGAACCTCTACTTATGGCTCTTCTCCGACCGGCGCGGTTGGAGCCGACTAGGAACGACTGGCCGGGGACACCCACTCAATGAAGACCCAAGAAATCACGCGGAGCAGATAAGGTAAGGTGCTCAAGTCAACCGCAATACCAAGTACCGTACCCTGCACACTTGCAGGACAGTACTGTCAGGCCATGCTAGAATAGTACTTTGCAGCCTTCTAGACATGTCAGAACACAAATAGTGTTGTAGGCACCGACATTTGCCCACAGTATGGTAGGCGCCGACATTTGCCATACCAGAAGAATACGATGGAGCCGGTCACATGCATCTGGGCGTCAATAGTATTATGGGCACTGACAAACTGTCTTGTACCTGATGATGTGGGAAACAAGACTAGGGAACACTCTCTTTCTCTCTCTCTCTAAACTTGTAAGACCATCCCCTTCACCTATAAAAGGGGATGCACTCTCTCCCAACAAAGGATGGTCATTCCAACTCTCTCTTTGCTAGCTTTCGATATTTAGAGCACTCAAACAGTTCCACGGCTCTAGAACTCTAAAGCCACATAGAGCATACGTCCCAATAATTAGCGCACATAGGAGCTCCCATCACTCTTGGCCCTTCGGTCTAGAGTCCGACCGGACTTCTAACACCCCCATCTTATTCCCACTTGTTTGTAACCCCACAGCAAACTTTGAGCACCTAGGCTCAGAAATAAAGTCACCGACCGACTCAAACTAGATGTAGGGCACGTTGCCTGAACTAGGATAAACCCTGTGTCATTGAGTGCTAGGCTACATCCGATCACAACGTACGACAAAACGACAAATATTTACTTGTTGGTCACTTTTCACACCAACAGTTGGCGCCGTCCATGGGGAAGATGCCGTACGTTCACAGTTTTGGTCATCGGATGGCCCACCTTTCTGCCATCTTCGTCATGATGGGCTCAAGCGATATGATTTGCTTTGGCTTGTTGTAGTTTCCCACGCTCCCACCTGTTAGGATATGGGTTCCTCCCATTTTTGAGCCATCCCAGACCTTCATCTTTGGAAGCCTAGACTTCATCGCCAACCAGCTCGGTGTGCTTCGCCTTCATGAGGAGGCACTTGTCCCAGCGCTCGTCAGAGGAGGAGTGCCCTTCGCTGGCTCCGGGCCACCCGGCAACCTCAACAACGAGACACATGTGCTTCGCTTCAAGCCCACACTAGGCTCAAACCCCACTGTGAGTAACGTACATATTGTTCTTTACTCGTTATTTAATATCTTTTGCCGACTCTCCAGAGGGACCCCATTGTCCCCACCGCAACCACCATGCAACCGGCTCCCCTACGGCCTCGTGTCCCTCGCAGACGCATATGCACGGGGGCTCCAAAAGATGTGGACACCGCCCCATATCACATCCGAATTCATGGGCATGGTGGGCTACGCTCCCGCCTCTTTTTCACGACTTCATGGATGACGAGGTTAAAAGCGATGGCTCCAGCATTGGCGATGTCGTGGCACCTAGCCACCCTCTATCCTAGGAGTGCGCTATGGCGGACGCTCAGGGACAACTGCTAGTGGTAGCAGCATCTCTACAGACTCACACCCCTTTAGACCCTCATGCGGAGGTCCTCATGTGTGTGCAGGAGCACAGTGAGGAGCTACGATAAAGACGGCAGAGCCAACCGCCACCTACGCCTGCACGCTCAGCGTAGCACGTTGCGCCACACATGCGTAACCCGGCGAGCGCCTCCGTCCGGATCCGTTGCGCCGCGCACCTGCTCGCTAGCTCCCGCCTCCCTTTCCCGCGATTCCTCCGCACGCGCAGCCTGCTCGCTCCCGCCTCCGCTTTCTCACAGTTTTGCTCGAGTGCATATGGACGAGTGTCAACTAGTCAGCTGTCAATTCTTTTGCTTCTGGCTCCTCGATCTTGCTTCTTTCCCAGAAGAAATTTCATACTCCCTACATTCTAAATTATAAGTCGTTTTAACTTTTTTGTTCATTCATTTTACTAGACATATTATTATATCCAGATGCATAGGTAAATGGATGTATCAAAAAAAATTAAAGCGACTTATAATTTAAAATGAGGAGAATAATTCGTATGCTTCTAGGGTCTAGAAAGACATATGGGTCCATCGCAGTGCAATTAAATGTACAGTCATGCAGCCGAACGATTACTATGGAACTCGCGCAAAGCCGAACGATCACTATGGAAGTCGAGCAAAGCCGCAGAGCAACATCGCTGGCACGAGAAAGCACACGCCACGATTCTTATGTCAGTACTGTGTTTTTTTTTTATTTTCCTGCATATAATTATCGTTTTTACTTTTTACATGTCTTTTTGCAAATATATTATTGGAAATTTTCCTTCGCCCATGCTCGGGAGGCTGAAAAACTTAATTATGTCTCACTATCTCACCAGTAGCAATTCTATACATCGTTTTACTACGATGTTTGCACAGACTGCATTTCATGGTACTGCTGCGCATACCCATTTTTCAGCTATTGCTAATCCTGTAAAATTGTTCCAAAACAGCAAAACAACAACGTTTTAGTGAAACAGTGCAGCTCTACAAGAGCAATTGCTCACATTTCGCACTAGTTGCAAAAGCACGAGACATGTCGCTGCAAGAGTGCAAGCAACAATATGACAATAGAGTGGTGCGATTATCATCATCATCGGCTGTCCTTGCCGGTTTATGCTGTCCAAGCAAACATTTCCGTCAAGGATATCTGGCTCGTGGATCCCAATCCTCGCCAGGAAGATCTCAGCGCGACAATCTAAAAGGGACCGTTAGGCCATTACACCAGCCGTGATAATAGCACTTCCGTGACGGCTGACGCTGCTACTCCGTTCTCTTCATATCCATCCTTGTTTCCTGAGGTGATCATAAGTTCTTGACCGCTTAAGCACTAAGACCATGCCTCTCCATAACAGTACATCCTCCATATGAATTTCACAATTTTCATCACCCCAAATGATCCTTGAACCTTGAAGAATCCGTACATGAGCAAATCTCCAGTGCTGCTTAGAATATGTTCCGATCGATTCACTTCTGCTTCAAAGTAGTTTGTCACCACCAAGGAACCTTAGTAAGTGAGGTTTCACAACTAAAGTTGTCACCAGAACCAAATCCCTTGTAGTGTGACTTGGCATTGGCAACACGGAATATTAGCAAGAGGTGAAGGATCTATCACTTACAGTATCAAGCGGATAAGCATGAGGTATGCACTTACCAAGCATTACATTCAGAAAGGTGGAAGAACAGCCATCCATGTCCGTAGCCTGTGTGCAGCACCACCTTTGCTCTTGAGTAAGCCAATTCATCACCATGCTCTTGAGTAAGCCAATTCACCACCATGCTCTTGAGTAAGCCAATTCACCTCAGTCAGAAATCTGAACATCAAGAAGCTCGATCAGGGAGCAAGGGCATCATGTGCCATTACATCGACACACATGCGCTCGCATTTGAATATTGCCATCTTGCAGATCTACTTTTTGGTCTATTCCAGAGGTATCAAACTTGCTAGGCTGAGGCTGTAACATGGTTATTGGTTAATGTCAAAATATAGACAGTGAACGTCTAGTAAGAATTAAGATTGAAACATAGTGTTCATATATGCTTACCTTCTGAGCAGCTGCATAGCCATCAGAGTGTCTAGAATGCAGCACAGGTCATTCCACCCTGACATCAAATGTATTGTGTTGGAATCCTGCCTCGTTTTATAGCTACAGCTCATCAGAATCAATACTTGGGATTATTTTCTTTAGTATATTGAATGTTGATGCAGGCATGCTACATTCTGAACTGAACTGCAGTAGCTCATTCTCAAGAACAGCAAATGCATCAGCAAATGCCTGTCATATACATCATAAAATGTATGAGTTCTCAAAACTGCAATTTGTTACCCATATTATATTTATATGTCTGAACACAACAGGAAAATTATAACTAACCTTAATACATTGGTGAATGCGGAAACAATTCCTGCCCACATTGTTAGCAGGGCAAAGTGGATCATCTATGTGAATCGGGTCAATGCTGCAAAATCAAGCATATTCTCATAATTAAAACTTACATAGTAGGTGACAGGAGTAAATGACATAAAATAGTAACATAAAATTTTATTACCTGTGCCCTCTTTCTCGATTCAAATAAATTCCACTTCCTTGGATGGAAATGCGCATATGGCGTGGATCAAATATGTTCCTGGCATTAAGATTACGAATTATATGTAACATACTCGATAGTAGCTGTTCCAAAAGAGAAGGAACAGAAGGTCCTATTGACATTCAGGGCTTCAGGCACACTGATGCAAATGTTTGGCCCCATGTCATTATTAAACACAGTGTTCAGGTGTATTTTCTTACCCAAAGAAGTACAAGAAATCCATCAAAAGGCTGCCCAGATTCTGCCAAATTACAAACATTATGGAAATGATTACAAGGATACAAAAAAATAGACCGCAAATAGAGCGGTAAACTCAAATATGGTGTTCATGATTCGCAACTTACTTGGTTAATAGGCCGACCAAGATGATGCTCATGCTGGAGAAAACGAACAATTAACAGCACCTACAAATAAATTAAAATTGAAGCTTTATTTTTCACAGGTCCTCTGAAAATATCAAATATGACACCAGAGAAAAACTGGATCAGGTAATATGCCATCAATCAACATAATATGCTAACATGAAAATTAATATAGGATAGTAAGTTTGAACTGAACTATCCAAAGATCACATGCTATATGCAAATAGAAGTTAGCTGGATTGTGGTCTGTTTGTGTTTCACTGTGAGCCAATACAAATTTTTAATATCTTTACAAGTAGAAAATCATCTCTAGAAAAGGATCAATCCAGACTTCCAGAGTTCAGATAAATTAACCCAACCATCGATAAACCCATGGTCAAAAATATAAAACCATGATTAACCTACTAAACTTAGGGCCTGTTTGGTAAAACTCCCAGAGGACCTTCTAGGCTGAATCCATGAAGTGATTCTCTAAAATGAACTAGGAGGCTGGGAGCTAAACAAAAGGTAGCTTCTCCTGATTCCCTCCACGCACAGAATCGATGTCTACATATGGTTTATCCTAATGAAACATAGAGAATCACTTTTGGCCATAGAATCACTTCCCACAGAGAATCAGGGGGAGTTCTAGCAAACAGGCCCTTAAAAAGGTGTTTAATCATCATTAACTCGTAATTCTCTTTTTATAGCCCTTAAAAGTGTTTAATAATTACTAACTCGTAACTCTGATACTTATAGCGACCTGACAGAATACATAAGTCTGCATAAGCTTATGGACTCATTTATGCATAAGAAAGTTGTCCAATGCAAACACACTGTAAAAGCCATAAATTGTCAATGAAGCAAATGAAGGGCTATCTGGAAAAGTTACATACCAAACAGTAAGAGCTTAGACCACCTGAATAGGGGTGGTCCAAACTCCGGTCAGCCAAAAACTTCTTGAGAATCAAGGCAAGAGGTACAACCGCAGGAAATTGCTGGGTCAACTCGCGTACCTGTATAATTAACAATATAATAAGGTGGGCAAATAGGCTGGGAAATCCTGCATACTGCTTAGTAGTTCCATCTTGCAAAATTCTTGTGCATGTTGGTAAGCAATATATCATTAGCAGCAATGTGTGTGGTGCATGCATTATCTACTCAGAAAGCTACTGTACCAAGCAGCTGGCTGGCTGATCATTCATACTGCTAACATAAAAC
>NW_027096814.1:0-23583 GCF_019320115.1 Miscanthus floridulus | reverse complement strand
TCTCATACAACAACAGTTATCAAAAGAGCCTCAAGATGGCACCTTTCGAGGCGTTGTATGGACGTAAGTGTAGAACGCCTTTGTTCTGGAATCAGACTGGAGAAACCCAAGTGTTTGGTCCCGATGTCCTTAGAGACGCGGAAGAACAAGTAAGAATGATTAGAGACAATTTGAGAGTGGCTCAGTCTCAATAGAAGAGTTACGCTGATACCCGTAGAAGAGAGCTAACTTTCGAGATTGGTGATTATGTGTACCTGAAAGTGTCACCAATGAGGAGTGTGAGAAGATTCAATATGAAGGGAAAGTTAGCCCCAAGGTATATAGGACCTTTTAAGATCCTAGAGAGACATGGAGAAGTAGCTTATCAGTTGGAATTGCCTGAGAGCTTGTCCGGTGTGCACGACGTGTTCCATGTTTCCCAGTTGAAAAAGTGTCTGAGGGTACCAGAAGAACAAATTCCTTTGGAAGAACTTGTTGTCAAGGAAGATCTTACTTATGAAGAGTATTCGATAAAGATCTTGGAAACTGCCGAAAGAGTTACGAGAAGCCGAACAGTAAAGATGTGCAAGGTACAGTGGAATCGGTATACAGAGGATGAGGCTACTTGGGAAAGAGAAGAGGATCTGAGAAAGACTTATCCCCAACTGTTTGAGTAAGCAATCACCCGAATCTCGAGGACGAGATTCATCTTAAGGGGGGTAGAATTGTAACACCCTAAAATTTGAATTCTAATTAAAAAAGTAAATTTGATTTAAATATGCAATTATATGTGCAATTCAGATTAGGAAATAATATTTCTTTTATGAAATTAAAAGAAAATACAAGAATAGAAACATGTTGATGCATTCATGCTATTGCGTATTCATTTCTGTGACGGGTGGTTTTGTTCAAATGCTAAAAGATTTTAAAAACCTTTTGAAAATGAGTTTGAAAATTTTATTTATAAAAAGAAAAAGGAAATTTCCTTCCATTCCCTCCCTTCCTCAGTTTCGGCCCGTAGGCCTTTCTTTCCGTGGCCCAGCACTAGCCCCAGCCCAGCTCGCCTCCCCTTTTCCCGCTCGGCCTAGCTTCGCGCCAGCAGCCCAGCCGCGCGCTCCGTGCCGGCACAGCTACGCTTGGCCCAGCAACGGCCGCGTCAACCCCGCCAGCCCAGCTCGGGCAACTGCCGTCGCCGCGCGCCTTCGCCCCGCGCCCAGTCGCTGACCGCACGGCCCCACGCGTCAGCTCCGCCCCCTTCCTTCGGCAACCGCCCGCGCCTGGCGCTGCAGCAACCGCCGCCACGACGCGTGTCGTGGGAGCATCCTCCCCGTCCCTCGGCCTCGTTAAAAAGGCAGTTGAGCCCCCCCCCCCCTCGCGCGCCCCCTGCTGCCCCGCTCCATTTTCGCCTCATTCCCGGCCGCAACTGCCGCATGGAGGAGCTCCGAGGATTGTCGTCCGCCGTCCGTGTCGCCGTCTTCCCCGAGCCACCGTCGACTCCATCCTTCCCCGATGTGAGCTTCACCGTGGTCCCCTCTCTCCCCCCATGCGTTTTATTTCGCGTTTCGTGGCTTTTAGCGCCCAATCCGCGAGCGCCATGTGCTCCATGCCGCCGGCTATGGCGCCCACGCCCCGGCTTTCCCCTCCGGCCGTCTTCTCGACCTGTGCGCGACACCCTTCTTCCCCCCGAGCTCTCGGGTGCCCTCGGTTCCTAGTTTGGTGGACCCTAGCCCCCCTAACCGAGCTCGCCGGCGTGTTCCAAGCCGCCGGCCATGGCTAGCCTCGCCGGTGTTACTGTTCCGGCTGGCCGAACCCCCCAGGCCGATCCTAGCCGTCCCTTGCGTGATCAACGGCCAGGAATTGAAGATACCCCTTCGCGGGTAGATTTGCTAAAGAGCCCTCCTAGTTTCACCGAATTGAACCCGTAATCCAAGACGTATTTCCTCGAGTACGCATTCTCGTTTCGAAAGCGTAAAGTTCACTGTTTAAGTCAAAAGTACGCTTTTAGTATTTACAGAAATGCCATTCGAACTGTTTTGCTTATAAAATTGTCGTTTTAACTCCGAATTGATCCATTCAAATCGCGTTAGTTTTGTAATTTCATAAGCTACATGTTGGAGCTACTGCTAGACAAGTTTGGAACTTTTTAATTTCATGATTATAATTAATTAAATATAGGGCTATAGGAAAACCCGTTTTAATCATAACTCTCGCATTTTAGCTCCGTTTTTCGTGAACTTCGCGTTAACGTGATCGTAGCGAAATGTAGATAGTTTTACAAACATTTTATCTTGATTTCAATACTATTGGTGTACTATTCTAATGATAGGAATGTTTGCTTTGCATGAATGCTTTTGGAATGTTGTATGTTGCCGTGTTGGTCGTGTTCAGACGTTGAGGAAAACATTGGAGACCAAGAACTCTTCGACAACCAGCAGGACCAGCCCGAGTTTGTGGACTAAGGCAAGTATAACATGGGTCTTCCTTGATGTCCTATTTCACTGTAATCAATTACTCATGTGCATGTGTCTAATTTTGATACCCGTAAGGACATCCTAGTGATTGTTATCCTGTTCCTTGTCTCCTATGGGTTAAATGCATATGGGTAGATTGCTAGTGCTCTACCTGAACTTGACATACATATTGATGAATGATACTATGGAAAAAAAAAGAGTAACATGAATTATAACAATTGTTCCATAGGGCGAAAGTGCAAATGACCTTTGTTCATGTTGCTCCCGGCCCTCCATAAGGACTTATCTGTCGGCAAAAGCTAGGACTGACCGTGCAACTGGGAGAGTCATATGGCTCTGACTTTAGCTCAGTAATAGGACCTTTCCTAGCTGGTTAGAGGTTACCTTTTTGGCGCAAATGGGGCTTGCCACTTTGGGTATAGGGTTGCCTCTGTTCCTATGAGTATAGCCGTGATGGATTTGTGCCATAGGAAAGGGGGGTCCCTACATCTGCCTGCCAAGGAAACCTAGCGGCCCTAACTTGTTAGGGAAACCTATGAAATGGCTTCATAGTGTACCCTGCCCGCTCACCTTGGTAGTGACATGGGAGTAATTAACCCGGGCATAAGGGGATCACGACTCGCGGTGAATGTGCACCACCTCTGCAGAGGGTAACAAACTGTTATAACAGCCGTGCTCACGGTTATGAGCGGCCCGGAAAACTCACAGAATAAATGGTTACTTATAATGTTGTTCATACATGATGACTGATGATATTATGATGATGTTTCATGATTCAACCGGTTCTGATATATGATTATGTGGGTTGAAAAGGGGGCTTAAGCATAACTTGATAATCCTTGATAATAAAATTTTGACTTACTAAAAGTGCTAACTGCAGTAAACCAGTGTCAACCTTTTTGAGCTTCATAACCCCATGTTAGCTTGCTAAGTACGGAATGTACTTACACTTGTTTATTTTCTTTACTTGGATAAAAATCCTGGATGGGTAACAGATGTCAACGGGTATGAGGATTTCCCGGAGGAGTATTAGGCTTGTGGTCAACCAGTTGACCTTCCCTGTGATGATGGCCACGAGAGTTTATTATCTTTTTATTATTCCGCTGTGATATAAAAGACTAAGTTTTATTATAACTCTGATGTATGGGACACCGTGATGATACTATTGTAATTTGTTAGCTTGTGTGTGTGATTGTTTCTTGGGCACACACAAGTTTTGTGCATTCAATTTTATCCTTAAAATTGGGTGTGACATCATTGTATCTTTCTTACGCTCTTCGCCATTCTAGCGCAAAAGCTTGGTTGACTTTGCACATGCAAATAGCCTATGCACCCGGGGAGCTATAGGGAAATACCAAATGACCTTTACGGGACCTCCTCTAGTCTTGGTACCCTCATCTGATGGACCTTCCTTGTACCATGGAGCTTCACACTTGGGGCACTTGTCCAAGTCTTTGTATTTTTCTCCACGGTATAATATGCAATCACTGGAACACGCGTGGATTTTTTCAACCTCGAGGCCGATGGGGCAGATCATTTGCTTGGCCAAGTATGTCTTTTCTGGCAACTCATTTTTTCTAAGAGCATTTTCCTTATTATACCTAGCAACTGATCGAAGCCTTTATCACTCAATCCGTTTATCGATTTGAACTCTAACAGCATGATGTCGGCATTCCAGTTTGCTCATTGGACAATTCCTATACAGTGGTGTTTTGCCATCTTGTCTCATTTTCTCTAGCTTTCTTAGTTGTCTTTCACTAAGACATCCGGTCTCTATATTACGTAGCAACTGAGAAATGCCATCGTTATCCTCGGTGTCATCAGCTAGTGTGTTCCTAAACACATTATTAACTGTGGCCATAAGTTCCGTGTTGACACCGGGTTTCTCGTCAGCATCGTGGATGGCTACGTTAAGCATGTCCACATCTTCATCGTTTTCCTATAGAACATTCACACCAACCTCTCCATCCATAGTCCATATCGTATAGTTTGGCATGAACCCCTTGGTAATCAAGTACGATCGTATAGACTCAATTTGACGAAAGTCCCTTTGATTCTTGTAATCTTTGCATGGGCAGAAGATAGGGTTCCCATTCCCAGCTTGGGCTTTGGCATCGGTGGTAAACTGACAAACGCCATGCATGTACCGCTTGTCCGTTCAGGATAGATGCATCCACTCTCGAACCATCTCTGCAAAAAATACTGAGACAGTAATTACAAAGAATTAATAAGAAATCAAGCTTCATGAACAACAATTGTAGCTCGAAAGTACCACTTTTGGAAAACATTATTGTACACTAATTATTGAAAAATTGAAATTGGTAGCCACGACCCTATAAATTAAAAATCGTAGTAAAAAACAATTATTGCACAATATTGAAGAATAACTATTCTACTCTACTTCTAAGAACTAATTATAGCATCACATACTAACAATGATGATCTTGACCACCATGGAATAATTAGCTAAAAATTTAAATGTGTTCATAGACACCAATCGTTTGGATGATGGATTCACCACCATTTAAGCCTTGCATAAATGTCCAATTGAAAAAGTGGTCTCTAGAATGGAGAAAGAACTAGAATGAGAATCAAACAATGTAGCCATCAAAATGAAGCTAATTAAGCAACAAAATCAAAGGAGTGGATGTTTGTTACTAACCTTAAAGTAAAAAGATCAAGCCATTCTTCAAAATCCCAGCTCTAGCTTCATGGTAAAGAGTAGCCGCAACAATGGAGAGAAGGGCCCAAACGCGCGCCTCTATTCTCGAGATGGAAGAGAGAAGGAAGAAGAGGATGGTTGCAGCCTTTTTGTGCTGTAGGCTTATCATCGTCGGTTCTTGCCTAGAACCGACAGTGATAGCCAAGTCACTGCCGATTTGTGGCTTGAACCGACAGTGATAAATGGCCGCCAAAACATTACCGGTTTAAGCCACAAACCAGCAGTGATGTGGTGCTTCATTGCCGGTTCTCACAAATCTGTCAGTGATGAGGTCGGGAGTGATGTCCAAATCTGACATAGTACGCATCGCATCTGGGGGCCCATGGCTTGTGTGTGGTGATTTCAACCTGATTTATAAAGCCAGTGACAAGAACAATGGAAGATTGGACCGCGCCAACTGCGCCGATTTCACGAGGTCATCGACGACTTACAGCTTGAAGAACTGCTCTCTGGCTGCCTATTCACCTGGTCCAATGGGTGTGACCAGCCGACGTTGGAGCGCCTTGATCGGGCTTTCACCTCTCTTGAGTGGCTAGTGCAATTCTCTTCCTACCACCTCCGATGCCTCTCCTCCAACTGCTCCGACCACGCCCTGCTCCTCGTGCTCAACTCTGAGCCATGAGCGAGACCGCGCTTCCAGTTTGACCAATATTGGACGAGGATCAAGGGGTTCATGGATGTCGTCAAAACCGCCTGGGGTGGCCGTCTAGTCGACACGGACGTCTGCCGGTGCCTAGACCACAAGCTACGCGTGCTGGCTAAAGCCCTACAAAGCTGGCGCGCCTCCTACGTTGGAAACATCCAATTGCAACCGGTTGTGGCCTGGGCTGTCGTCTATGAGCTGGACTTGGCGTAGGAGTCCAGACCTCTGTCGTCTGAGGAGATTCAGTTGCGATGTGAACTCAAGGCGAATACCCTCGGCCTGGCATCCCTCAAGCACTCCATGGCTCAGCAACACGCAAGATCTAGGCATCTCCGGGAGGGTGATGCCCCGCATGAAATATTTTCATCTACAGGCCTGCCATCGTAGACGTAAGAACTACCTCTTCGCCCTATCTCATAACGGGCAAATGTTCAGCGAGGAGGAAGCTAAGGCCAACATCGTCTTCGAATACTACAATGCGCTCCTAGGCACGCCATTCACTAGATAGCACCGCATCGATCTGTCATAGCTGGACCTCCCACGTCTGCACCTCAACGAGTAGGCAGCCCCATTCACGGTGGACAAGGTGGCTCGGGTAATCCGAGAAATGCCGGCTAACAGGGCTCTGGCCCTGATGGGTTCACGGGAGCCTTCTTTCAGGCGGCCTAGGACATTGTTGGCCCAGACATCGTCTGTGTGTTCCACTCCCTCTGGGAAATTGATTTCCAAAGTTTTTTCCTACTAAACCAAGCTACCATGGTGCTCATCCACAAGACGCGGGCGCCGGATGGCCTCAAGGACGACAAGCCCATTAGCCTAATCCACTCGGTTGGCAAACTGTTCGCCAAGGCTCTCGCTCAGTGTCTGGCGCCACGCATGCCAGAGATTGTCAGGATCAACCAGTCCGTGTTCATCCAGGGCCGCCATATCTGCGAGAATTTTCGCATAGTATAGCTCTCCTATCGTTGGCTCCATGCCAAAAACCACCCCGCGGTTCTCCTCAAAGTCGATCAGGCGAAGGCCTTTGACATGGTGGCTTGGCCGTTCCTACTCGAGGTGCTCGAGCACATTGGTTTCCCCGCTCGGTGGTGTGACTGGCTCTCGGTGATGCTGGGGACGGCGAGCACCAAGGTTCTCGTCAATGGTAGGCCTGGCCGTCAGATCAGCCACGCCCACGGCCTACGGCAAGGCGACCCTGTCGCCTCTCCTATTTGTAATTGTCATGGAGGTCCTCAACGTGCTGATCGCTGAGGCGGACCGTCGCGTGGCGCTAACTCCTCTACCGGGCAACGTGATCAAGTACTGTGCCTCGGTATACGCCGACAACCTCGTCGTCTTCCTTGCACCGATGCCTCAGGACTTAGCCTGCATCCGCCACATCCTGGAGCTCTTCGCAGGCGCGTCTAGCCTCTTGACCAACTTGGAGAAGTGCGCCATCACCCCTATTCGGTGCTCCGTCGAGGAGATCGTGGCTATCCAGGAGGTGTTCCCATGTCGGCACCAGGATTTTTAGCAAAGTACCTGGGAGCCTCACTGTCGCTGTCCCAGCTAAGCCGCAACGTCGACCAAGGACTAATTGATGACGTCGCCGCCCGGATCCCGACATGGAAGGCCGATCTTCTCATGACTGCGGGGAGAGCCACGCTGACACGGACAACGCTTTCTGCGATCTCGGTCCACATCTCCATCTGTTGTAGCTTGTCCGCCTGGACACTCAAGGAAATCGATAAGAGGAGGCACACTTTTCTTTGGGCGGTGGCAAATGCAAGGTCGCTTGGCCCGTCGTCTGCTCGCCAAAGGAGGTTGGCGGACTAGGGTTGCCGGACCTCCGTGTTCTTGGCTTCACCCTATGCCTACGGTGGGAGTGGCTGCGTCGAACGTAGTCGGACAACGCCTGGGCTTCCCTGCCTTCCAAGGCCAAGAGAAAAGTGGACCACATGCTTAGGGCGTCAGTCTCCATCCTAGTTAGAGATGGCACATCTGCGCACTTCTGGACAGACTCATGGCTTCCAGATGGAGCCATCTGCAGCTTCGCGCCCAACCTCTTCATGGTGGTCGGTTGCCGTCGGCGTAAGCACACCGTTAGGGAAGCCCTCACTAACCATCAATGGGCGAGGGATATCTCGATCTGGTGCTACGACGGCAGCCGTACTATGTGAATTCGTCCATGTTTGGGACTTGGTTGAGACGGACCAGCTATCGCCACAAGTCGCCGACCGCTACATCTCGAAGTGGACGCCAAGCGGAAACTACTCTGCCTCCTCTACGTATAGAGCGTTCTTCTTTGGCATGACTTCGTTGTCTAGAGCCATGTTCGTCTGGAGGGCCTCTGTGCCGCCAAAGGTGAAGTTCTTCTTCTGGCTCGCGCTCCACGACCGTCTATGGACCGCTGAACGCTGAAAGCGCCATGAACTCTAGGTGGATACTGTCTGCGCGCTTTGCGATCAAGACGATGAGACCACCGACCATCTCCTGGCATCCTACCCGTTCACGCGCGAGGTCTGGATGCGGCTCCTCGTGTCGGCGGCACTCCAGCATCTTGGGCCGCGCATTGATTCCACCATGGGCGATTGGTGCTGCAAACTAGGGCTGACTTCCCGGAGACGTTCCCGCGCGGATTCGACTCCCTCGTCCTGCAAGTCTCATGGATCATATGGAAAGAGCGCAACAGGTGAACCTTCGACCGCCTCGCGAGAACTACCACACAGGTCCTCGCCGTCATCCGTGAGGAAGCAGACTTCTGTGTCGCCGCCGGGTTCCGAGCCCTTGCGTCGCTGCTCGCTGCGGTCACCTAGGAGTGGGCCGCTCCCCTAACTTCCTGTTGTGCAATTTGTTACCCCCTTCATACACCTTCTTAGCGCCACCGTTCATGCCGGTGCTCCCTGTCCGTGTTCATTCCGCTTGCTGACTGAGGCATCTCGCCACCGTTGGCAATGAGACATGTAACATTTTCCACTTCACTTAATGAAACACGTGCTAATGCGCGCTTTTGAAAAAAAAAAGATACTATATGTACTAGCTGCTGACTCCATGGATGAAATCTGTTGGGTTAATTCTAAGAGACCATTGGATTTTACAGCCGGTGTTTTTCAGTTTTGTGCTTGTATCACTTACTGGTGTCAAAAGAATAATGATGTCTTGACTGGAAAGCACTCCTAATTGCCAAACACGAGGCTGAAAAGAAAATGGCATTCTTTTCATATTGTCATGCATGTTTGACAAAGTGGCAGAGGATCTCGTATATGTGCATAATTCATGGAAAAGCTGTTTCAATAATTAACCTGCGTGATAAGACGTGTGCCTGGAAAAAGCAGAGTTTTTTCAAGAAAAAGGAGCTAGAGATCTAGATGACTAGATAGATAGATATGCTCACGGGAGGTAGATGCTGCTGTGTGATGGACGATGGAAAATCTGCCAATTCTATATTGAGCAGGTATGCCTGGCTAGCCACTGCATCAGGCCGGCCACTGACATTATAACAAAACCAAAATCCCAACAGCATGGTGACAAAGCAAGACAAACCACGAGACTGCAACAATCTATCTATCACTGCTTTAGTGCGTGCTTTGGTCAACCAGCCAAGCAACAACCGCTAAAGCAAATCTCCTCCACGTCAAATTAGTATCAGTGACGACGACTAAAGCGGATTTTTTTAGTCCCAGAAAAAGGGCCATTTCCATGAAATTTATGCCATGGCCGTACCTCTTTCAGTCTTTCTTCTGTATAATTGGAAAACGACAGCGGCGACCTAAACTGGCGATCGGTCGGTCGAGCATAGGGGTTGTTCGGACGAGGGGACTAAAATTTAGGAGATGTCACATGAGTGTATCGTATGGAGTGTTCGGATACCAATAAAAAAATAAATTATAGAATCCGTCTGTACTCCACGAGATAAATCTATTAAGCCTAATTAATCCGTCATTAGTATATATTTACTGTAGAGCTAATTAGGCTTAAAAGATTCGTCTCATAAATTAGTTACAAGTTGTGCAATTAGTTTCGTAATTAGTCTATATTTAATACTCCATGCATGTGTCCAAACATTCGATGGGACAGAGACTAAAGTTTAGGAGGAGAAACCAGACACCCCTTGATCAGCTCATCATCATTTCATTTCAGCGCGTGTTTAGTTCGGTGAAAGTTGGAAATTTGGCTACTATAGCATTTTCGTTTTTATTTGGCAAATAGTGTTCAATTATGGACTAATTAGACTTAAAACGTTCGTCTCGTAATTTCCAACCAAACTGTGCAATTAGTTTTTTTTCATCTATATTTAATGTTCTATACATGTATCACAAGATTCGATGTAATAGCTACTATAACACTTTTTTGAAATTTAGGTGGGAACTAAACACGCGCTCATATGCCGAATTGCCGACCGGACAGGACGAGCAGGTACGTACACCGACGGACGGGCACTACGCAGGTGCACGAGCGAGCAGCCTGCTTGAGCCTTCCACACGCAGCACCACCAGCACTCAGGCCCCGTTTAGTTGTCAAAAAATTTTGCATAGTAACTGTCACATCGAATCTTACGGCACATGTATGGAGTACTAAATATAGATGAAAAAAAAACTAATTACACAGTTGGTCGAGAAATCACGAGACGAAACTTTTGAACCTAATTAGTCCATAATTAGACACTAATTACCAAATACAAACGAAATGCTACAGTGAGCCAAAATCCAAAAAAAAAAAATTGGATCTAAACGCACCCTCAGCATTGCTAGCATGCATGCATGATGCCCGCCGCTGCAGCCTGCAGGCAGGTCGAAGGGCCAGCGGTCGCGCCTCTGGAGTCTGGACTCTGGACAGCAGGATAGATCCCTTCGGCGGCGGTCCAGCCGGCCGCGCTGGCGCAACGGTCTCCGGCCTTTTTGCCTGAGCCGAAAAGAAAAGCGCGCGTCGGTCCAAGCTGGATCTCTGTAGCTTCCGGTGGATTGGATCACCCGTCCTGATCCCGACACTGTGTTGTATGCTGAAAAGCCAGGCGCGTACGAGCCAAAAGCGACTGCCAAGGATGAAGGACCGGCTGACTCGGGGGCACGCGCACAGTGCTGCCAGAGTCGAGAAGTTGGGTACTGGCCACTCTGCTGCTGTCAGTGTAGAGATTAGGTAGCTGGGCAAGAAGCTAGGGAGAGGAGCTAGCGGCGGTGAAAGCGAAGTGGTCAGCCTGCGTCGCCCCGTGGGGATGGACCCGACGTCCCGACCCATGGATGAGAAAGGGTCATGGAGATGGAGGGCCAGGGCCATGTCCCCGGCCGGCCGCTGTCACGCTCACACGGCCGATCCGGCAGCGGCAGCGTAGCTGCAAGCGACCCAGCAGGCTAGTGCGTCCTACGAGCGGCACTGCGCACATGGCTAGTGCGTGGCATAGCAGGGCTAGGAGCACGGGCCGGGGCGAGTAGCTGGTAGTAGTCAGGTTCTAGCGCTGAGCTCATGCTCGGCTCGATCTGCACGGTCTGCCTGCTGCGCGGATGCTTGGCGGCCTTGTTTAGATTGTAAGAGCCCGTTCTTTTGATCGTAAACGATCGTAAATTTTTAGTCGGAAACCGTGTTTTTTTCTCACATCAAATCAGCCAGCAGTAAATAATTCATGATACGATACGACCTCTCGAACAGGCTGTAAATTTTTACAATCTGGACACTATAGCACGTTTCGTTTGTATTTGACAAACTTTGTCTGATCATAGACTAACTAAGTTCAAAAGATCCGTCTCGTAATTTACAACCAAACTGTGTAATTAGTTATTTTTTTTATCTATATTTTATGCTCCATGCATGCGTTCAAAAATTGATGTGATAAAGAAAAAGTGAAAAAACTTGGAATTTTGAGACAATCTAAACGCCTAGGACGAACGGACACATGTCCTGTTGCCAGAACCTGCTTCGTTTTCCTTATTGACTGCGTTCCAGTTCAAGTCCCTTGGACAGTTATTACGGACTTCAGAGTTTCAGATGGAGTGCCAATTAGTTCCTCCAAAAAAATTTACTTCTAGTACCATCAAATATTAGACACACGTATAGAGTATTAAATATAGACTAAAAAATAACTAATTATATAATTTATGACTAATTTATAAGACGAATATTTTAAGCCTAATTAATCCACGATTTGACAATGTGGTTCTATAGTAATACATGTGCTAATGACAGATTAATTAGGCTTAATAAATTCGTCTCATGAATTACTGACCGATTCTGTAATTTATTTTTTTATTAGTATCCGAATACCTTATATGACACCCGATGTGACACCCTAAAACTTTACATCTTGAATTTAAACTGGGCCTTAATGGGTGGGTGCATTCCTTGGACAGTGTTCAGACTTCACTTCGGAGCAGGATTATTCAGTAACTGAGCAAACCTTTTGCTGTAAGGCCCCGTTTAGTTCCACCCAAAAACCAAAAATTTTTGCGCAGTATCCGTCACATCGAATCTTGCGGCACATGCATGGAGTACTAAATGTAGACGAAAAAAAACTAATTACACAGTTCACCGAGAAATCGCGAGACGAAACTTTCGAACCTAATTAGTCCATAATTAGACACTAATTGCCAAATAACAACGAAAGTGCTACAGTAACCAAAACCCAAAAAATTTTGGATCTAAACGCGCCCTAAGAAATTCGGAATCTGGAGTGTGAATTATTGGTTGCATTCATGGACAGTTCAGACTCAAGAGGTCTATCAGTAACTCAATCGACCATTATTGGTTGCATTCATGGACAGTTCAGACTCAAGAGGAAGAATTAGTCACTCCCTTTGCTGATGCTGAAATTTAGCTTATACTGATGCTTATACTAAAATGTTGTGAGAGTAAAATACTGTTTCATAGCTAAAAAGTAGTTCTGAATAATCTCAAGCGAATAGGGCCAGTAACTCAATCGACCATGTGCTGTCACTTGTCGGAAATTCAAAATCTTAAGTCTGAATTAGTATAAAGTATATTTTTCAACCTACAAGTTGCACGTTAGTTTGATATTCAACCTCCAACTTCGAAACTAGTTAACAAACAACCTTTAAATGTTGAAACCAGACAAATTTGATTTGTTTCAAAGGTGGGTTTCTGTTTTCTAAAAACAATACACATCTAATTTGATCTTTAAAAAATCGCATCCGGATTATTTTATAATTAGAAAATATGAAAGTAGTTCTAGTTTTCTTCTAAAAAAAGTTATCTATATGTTGGTGCTCTATTTAGAGTTATTTGGATCTAAATATTGAGCATGGCTACAAGCAGCAAAGCGATATGAACATAAATATACCAGTTTCATATAACTATATATAGATCATGAAGAAGTAGATATCATTTTTAGAAGAGAAAGTGGTACTAGTTCCTTATTTTTTATTTAAAATAAAAAATATGTGTCAGTCCAATTTCCTTTTTTTTAACTCAGTCCAGCTTCCTACTAACTCTTCGCCTACATAGGTTTTGGATCCAGAAAGCTAAATTTGGCAATGGGATGAAAAATGAAATGGGAAAAACTCTGAAAGGCAATCGCTCACCATACTACGACTGATCTATTATCGGCCGAAAACGGATATATCCGTAGAAAATTTTCTCGTTTTCTATGCATGGCCTCGTTAAGTTGGGCTTTGGCAGATATTTCGGCCCAGTGTTTTCATTCTCGCGTGAGACCAACAAAGCAACATTGGTCCAGCCATCCTATAGCCTGGGGTTCGTGATGCGATGATATTGGGCCTAATGCAAAACGATTTGTTGATTGATTTTTTCGCAACCCATACGCTAAGGTACACACTGACCCAAAACTGTTGATGCTAATAACAAAGTTAACACGCCCTCACTGACAACGTAGTACGTGTCACGAGCTACTTTATAAAATAATAATGACAAAAAATACGAGTATGAATCAGAGACTCTCAGAACTCGGTTACCAGCAACCAAGGTATGATCCCTGAGTTTGACTTTGAGGTCATTGAAGTCAACACCACAGTACATCATTTGAACTTTTGAAGTCCACATCACCACATCCACATGAATGCTGCACAATCCATGAGTCCAGACGTTGCGCGCCACGCATGGCGCCTTCAACAGTCACCAGCGGTCCAGCATCTGCACGGAACGTACGCGCGCGCGTGAGCAGTGAGGTCGGTTGGTCGACCTGCATACAGCATGCCCACCGTACCGCTCGATCCGCTGCACGCATGCACCGCCGGGTTCGTCGGCGGCGGTGGCTGCGGCCTGCGCGCGGGTGGGGTGTCTGCCGCAGCAAGGACAGCAGGTACGCCCTGCCTGCCCCGAGATCAGGCCGTGGGTGGGCGCGGCGCCCACAAGCCCCATCCCGGCCGGCCGCAGCCGGCAATCCACCCGCCGGTGTGTCGACGACCAAACAGAGAGCACGAATCGCTCGATCTCGGCTGTCGGGACACTCGATCTCGGACCCGCATGAGATCAGTGAGAAACTGAGAACTAGCAAGATGCTGCTAGCTTTGTTTGTGTTTCGTTTGCGAAGTCAACCGCGGCGATTACACTAAGAGCCTCCCGTTCCGGCCGTGAGGAAGATCGATGTGAATGCGGGCTCCTCGGCTAGCCCCTCCTCCCTTTGAGTGTCTTTCCTGCCCAAAAGGTTATTTCTGAGTTCTGAATTCTGATATACTCCAGTATATCCGGCCGTTGGGCGTTGGCCATGACATGTGTTGACTCTTGGCATTGCTCTTGGAGGAGAATTAAGCAGCTGCTCCACGCACCTCGTGAACAGCGCAGAGTGTCGGGGGTCTTGTGTGAATGTAAACATATACGTACATACATATTCCCTGTACCGGCATTCCATCTCGCTTACGCTTATTAGTATAATATATACACGCACGCAGATACAGCATCAAAATAGGCCGGAGAGCAGTACAATACAATACGCTTATTATTTATTATTATTATTCTGTTCTTGTACTCGCTGTCACTGTATCTGAAACAAACGGCTAATTGTCGCTCTGTTTTGACTTTTATTTGGGGGCAACAGGCCAGTAGTTGACTACTCATATTTGTAATGGCCTAATGGGCAACTTTCTGTTTTTTTCTCTCCTTTCGTATCCATCAACAGGCCAGTTGACTACTCATATTTTTAATTACATTAGCATGTTTACATTATGACCCTATTTGGATCCACCCAACTAAAGTTTAGCTAGCTAAAATTTTATAGCTAAACTTTAGCTAGCTAAAAGTTCTCCTAGCTAAACTTTAGCTAGCTAGGGTGTTTGGATCCTTCAGCTAATATAGACTCAGCTAAACTTTAGATGAGTTTAGCTAGGTGGAAATAGCGAAACTTTAGCTGGTTTTTTAGCTGGGTCTTTTGAATCCCTGGCATCTAAATTTAGCTAGTTAAAGTTCATCTAGTGGATCAAAAAGGCCCTATGTTGTGCCGTTTATGTTTCATACTAATCGAAGAAGGCGAGCATGTTTAGATTTTATAGGCCACTGAAATTAAGATGGTGTTTAGGGCCTATTGGATGCAAACCTAACCAAAATTCCTATCATTGTCTATGATTCTTTAATCTAGCCTGTTGTGAATGCCTAAAAAAACGAGAACCGTGTAGGTGTGGAAATTGCCTCAAAGGTGTGGAACGGACGCAAAGTGTTTGATCTCAAAGAAGTCAAATTCGACTTGAATTCGTGTATATGGAAAGGACCAAAAGGCCCCTACCTCAATAGGGACATGCAAATGATCTAGGCTTAGTGTAGGGCCATTTTTGTCCGCCTATAGTGCCCCATGAATAAAGGAAGGAGGACTTTCCATACTACAGTGATCCACTTATTCCATACTAGTTCGACAACCAACCATCCAAGACTAAGGTCAAGGACAACAACACTAGTTGCTGCACATATTTGTAGGGCCAATAAGTCCAACTCAAAACCATTTCCTACGTGTGTCTATGATGATATGGACGTGGAGCTAACCAGTACTTTGCAAGGCAAAACCAATGGAGATTGCATATCCATCCAAACCCTAATAAGGGTGGATCTATAATAAACCATGGAGGTCCGCCAACCCTGTTGGTTTTTAGTTAATCCTATATATTAATCTCTTGTTCAGTTCAATACCCCAATAAAACATTGCATCACACTTATACAGCATGTTCGCTTGGTCGTAAACGATCGTGGATTATAAGCCAGAGCAGTATTTTTCTCTCACACCAAACCAGTCAGCAGTAATAATCCACGATCGTTTCAGCCGAAACGAACAGGCTGATAGTTTCTTTGATGCCTTGATGGTGACCCTGGTGCCTCATTTTGCTAAATTCACACCTATACCCAAATAGTCCTTTATGGGATATGATCAAGAAGATTGCATTAGCACCGGATTACAGGCTCGCATAGTAATAAGAATGCACCTTTGCAAGCCAGAGTTGTCCATGGCAGTTTCCTTGTTAATATGGATCAAGAATACCTCAAGAATTGAGTGTTTAAGTCTATTTACCCTTTTAGGGTCCGTTTGGTAATTAACTCGGAACATTTTAGATTCTATGCTGAAACACTAGAATCCCTTCCAGATAGAGAAGAGGTGAAACGATTCTTGTGAGAAACGCTTGAAAGGATTCTAACTTTTTGGCCTACGCACGTGAAACGGCCCCAGGGGGGCTGGAGTGTTTCTGTTTCTTGCTTCTCCTGTGTAGCTATCATTTTTTTTTTTGCTTAAACCCTTTTAAGTGCACCAATTTAAAATATTTATATTTAATTTGTTCTTCACCGACAAAAAAGTTATGATTTTTTAACCATATGTATTTATATGAATTTTGTATGAAAAATATTCTCTTTTTTTAAATCCGGCCGAGCCAAAACGATGTCCTAAGTGATTCAGATTCGTTATCTAAAACGACCGGATCTGAAATATTTTTACAAGAGCAAGACGCACACTTAGGTGGTGTTTGAATCACTAGTTCAAGGACTAAAGTTTAGCCCCTAAAGTTTAGTCCTGCTGGGCTGTTTGATTCATGGGCTAAACTTTAGTCCTCTAATCTACAGTGACTGATTTACCCTTATTTAATTATCCATACATAGTCATGCATGCGAGCGGCAAGGGGTATGGGGCGTCCAGTGCCCGCCCTGAGAGAGTTTAGCCCAGTTTAAGGCATCTTTAGGAGCAAAAGATTTTAGCCTAATTTTTAACCATTTACTCACTTTTAACCCCTGTTTGGATCCCACGGCAAAACTGTTTTGCCATGGGATCAAACAGGTCATGGTTTCAATCCTACATAGTCAAAATCTTTCAACGGTGTGGCCGCGACCCTAAAGATCTAACGGTAACAGCCGCCTCCTGTCCAACACTTTAGACTGGCCACAACGTGAGCTTTTGCCGGTGCTGAAAGAGGAGAGATAGTGTTTCAGCACCGGTGCTGAACATTGTAGCGGCCGATGCGGTTCAATTTTTCAGGCACCATGGTAAGTGCGTTCACTTATGCCTAAACCAATAAAAAATTATATCTCAGGCACAGACAAGCATCGAAAAAGGAAAGAGATGTACTGTGGTCAGAGTTCACGCACATTCTCATACAACAACAGTTATCAAAAGAGCCTCAAGATGGCACCTTTCGAGGCGTTGTATGGACGTAAGTGTAGAACGCCTTTGTTCTGGAATCAGACTGGAGAAACCCAAGTGTTTGGTCCCGATGTCCTTAGAGACGCGGAAGAACAAGTAAGAATGATTAGAGACAATTTGAGAGTGGCTCAGTCTCAATAGAAGAGTTACGCTGATACCCGTAGAAGAGAGCTAACTTTCGAGATTGGTGATTATGTGTACCTGAAAGTGTCACCAATGAGGAGTGTGAGAAGATTCAATATGAAGGGAAAGTTAGCCCCAAGGTATATAGGACCTTTTAAGATCCTAGAGAGACATGGAGAAGTAGCTTATCAGTTGGAATTGCCTGAGAGCTTGTCCGGTGTGCACGACGTGTTCCATGTTTCCCAGTTGAAAAAGTGTCTGAGGGTACCAGAAGAACAAATTCCTTTGGAAGAACTTGTTGTCAAGGAAGATCTTACTTATGAAGAGTATTCGATAAAGATCTTGGAAACTGCCGAAAGAGTTACGAGAAGCCGAACAGTAAAGATGTGCAAGGTACAGTGGAATCGGTATACAGAGGATGAGGCTACTTGGGAAAGAGAAGAGGATCTGAGAAAGACTTATCCCCAACTGTTTGAGTAAGCAATCACCCGAATCTCGAGGACGAGATTCATCTTAAGGGGGGTAGAATTGTAACACCCTAAAATTTGAATTCTAATTAAAAAAGTAAATTTGATTTAAATATGCAATTATATGTGCAATTCAGATTAGGAAATAATATTTCTTTTATGAAATTAAAAGAAAATACAAGAATAGAAACATGTTGATGCATTCATGCTATTGCGTATTCATTTCTGTGACGGGTGGTTTTGTTCAAATGCTAAAAGATTTTAAAAACCTTTTGAAAATGAGTTTGAAAATTTTATTTATAAAAAGAAAAAGGAAATTTCCTTCCATTCCCTCCCTTCCTCAGTTTCGGCCCGTAGGCCTTTCTTTCCGTGGCCCAGCACTAGCCCCAGCCCAGCTCGCCTCCCCTTTTCCCGCTCGGCCTAGCTTCGCGCCAGCAGCCCAGCCGCGCGCTCCGTGCCGGCACAGCTACGCTTGGCCCAGCAACGGCCGCGTCAACCCCGCCAGCCCAGCTCGGGCAACTGCCGTCGCCGCGCGCCTTCGCCCCGCGCCCAGTCGCTGACCGCACGGCCCCACGCGTCAGCTCCGCCCCCTTCCTTCGGCAACCGCCCGCGCCTGGCGCTGCAGCAACCGCCGCCACGACGCGTGTCGTGGGAGCATCCTCCCCGTCCCTCGGCCTCGTTAAAAAGGCAGTTGAGCCCCCCCCCCCCTCGCGCGCCCCCTGCTGCCCCGCTCCATTTTCGCCTCATTCCCGGCCGCAACTGCCGCATGGAGGAGCTCCGAGGATTGTCGTCCGCCGTCCGTGTCGCCGTCTTCCCCGAGCCACCGTCGACTCCATCCTTCCCCGATGTGAGCTTCACCGTGGTCCCCTCTCTCCCCCCATGCGTTTTATTTCGCGTTTCGTGGCTTTTAGCGCCCAATCCGCGAGCGCCATGTGCTCCATGCCGCCGGCTATGGCGCCCACGCCCCGGCTTTCCCCTCCGGCCGTCTTCTCGACCTGTGCGCGACACCCTTCTTCCCCCCGAGCTCTCGGGTGCCCTCGGTTCCTAGTTTGGTGGACCCTAGCCCCCCTAACCGAGCTCGCCGGCGTGTTCCAAGCCGCCGGCCATGGCTAGCCTCGCCGGTGTTACTGTTCCGGCTGGCCGAACCCCCCAGGCCGATCCTAGCCGTCCCTTGCGTGATCAACGGCCAGGAATTGAAGATACCCCTTCGCGGGTAGATTTGCTAAAGAGCCCTCCTAGTTTCACCGAATTGAACCCGTAATCCAAGACGTATTTCCTCGAGTACGCATTCTCGTTTCGAAAGCGTAAAGTTCACTGTTTAAGTCAAAAGTACGCTTTTAGTATTTACAGAAATGCCATTCGAACTGTTTTGCTTATAAAATTGTCGTTTTAACTCCGAATTGATCCATTCAAATCGCGTTAGTTTTGTAATTTCATAAGCTACATGTTGGAGCTACTGCTAGACAAGTTTGGAACTTTTTAATTTCATGATTATAATTAATTAAATATAGGGCTATAGGAAAACCCGTTTTAATCATAACTCTCGCATTTTAGCTCCGTTTTTCGTGAACTTCGCGTTAACGTGATCGTAGCGAAATGTAGATAGTTTTACAAACATTTTATCTTGATTTCAATACTATTGGTGTACTATTCTAATGATAGGAATGTTTGCTTTGCATGAATGCTTTTGGAATGTTGTATGTTGCCGTGTTGGTCGTGTTCAGACGTTGAGGAAAACATTGGAGACCAAGAACTCTTCGACAACCAGCAGGACCAGCCCGAGTTTGTGGACTAAGGCAAGTATAACATGGGTCTTCCTTGATGTCCTATTTCACTGTAATCAATTACTCATGTGCATGTGTCTAATTTTGATACCCGTAAGGACATCCTAGTGATTGTTATCCTGTTCCTTGTCTCCTATGGGTTAAATGCATATGGGTAGATTGCTAGTGCTCTACCTGAACTTGACATACATATTGATGAATGATACTATGGAAAAAAAAAGAGTAACATGAATTATAACAATTGTTCCATAGGGCGAAAGTGCAAATGACCTTTGTTCATGTTGCTCCCGGCCCTCCATAAGGACTTATCTGTCGGCAAAAGCTAGGACTGACCGTGCAACTGGGAGAGTCATATGGCTCTGACTTTAGCTCAGTAATAGGACCTTTCCTAGCTGGTTAGAGGTTACCTTTTTGGCGCAAATGGGGCTTGCCACTTTGGGTATAGGGTTGCCTCTGTTCCTATGAGTATAGCCGTGATGGATTTGTGCCATAGGAAAGGGGGGTCCCTACATCTGCCTGCCAAGGAAACCTAGCGGCCCTAACTTGTTAGGGAAACCTATGAAATGGCTTCATAGTGTACCCTGCCCGCTCACCTTGGTAGTGACATGGGAGTAATTAACCCGGGCATAAGGGGATCACGACTCGCGGTGAATGTGCACCACCTCTGCAGAGGGTAACAAACTGTTATAACAGCCGTGCTCACGGTTATGAGCGGCCCGGAAAACTCACAGAATAAATGGTTACTTATAATGTTGTTCATACATGATGACTGATGATATTATGATGATGTTTCATGATTCAACCGGTTCTGATATATGATTATGTGGGTTGAAAAGGGGGCTTAAGCATAACTTGATAATCCTTGATAATAAAATTTTGACTTACTAAAAGTGCTAACTGCAGTAAACCAGTGTCAACCTTTTTGAGCTTCATAACCCCATGTTAGCTTGCTAAGTACGGAATGTACTTACACTTGTTTATTTTCTTTACTTGGATAAAAATCCTGGATGGGTAACAGATGTCAACGGGTATGAGGATTTCCCGGAGGAGTATTAGGCTTGTGGTCAACCAGTTGACCTTCCCTGTGATGATGGCCACGAGAGTTTATTATCTTTTTATTATTCCGCTGTGATATAAAAGACTAAGTTTTATTATAACTCTGATGTATGGGACACCGTGATGATACTATTGTAATTTGTTAGCTTGTGTGTGTGATTGTTTCTTGGGCACACACAAGTTTTGTGCATTCAATTTTATCCTTAAAATTGGGTGTGACATCATTGTATCTTTCTTACGCTCTTCGCCATTCTAGCGCAAAAGCTTGGTTGACTTTGCACATGCAAATAGCCTATGCACCCGGGGAGCTATAGGGAAATACCAAATGACCTTTACGGGACCTCCTCTAGTCTTGGTACCCTCATCTGATGGACCTTCCTTGTACCATGGAGCTTCACACTTGGGGCACTTGTCCAAGTCTTTGTATTTTTCTCCACGGTATAATATGCAATCACTGGAACACGCGTGGATTTTTTCAACCTCGAGGCCGATGGGGCAGATCATTTGCTTGGCCAAGTATGTCTTTTCTGGCAACTCATTTTTTCTAAGAGCATTTTCCTTATTATACCTAGCAACTGATCGAAGCCTTTATCACTCAATCCGTTTATCGATTTGAACTCTAACAGCATGATGTCGGCATTCCAGTTTGCTCATTGGACAATTCCTATACAGTGGTGTTTTGCCATCTTGTCTCATTTTCTCTAGCTTTCTTAGTTGTCTTTCACTAAGACATCCGGTCTCTATATTACGTAGCAACTGAGAAATGCCATCGTTATCCTCGGTGTCATCAGCTAGTGTGTTCCTAAACACATTATTAACTGTGGCCATAAGTTCCGTGTTGACACCGGGTTTCTCGTCAGCATCGTGGATGGCTACGTTAAGCATGTCCACATCTTCATCGTTTTCCTATAGAACATTCACACCAACCTCTCCATCCATAGTCCATATCGTATAGTTTGGCATGAACCCCTTGGTAATCAAGTACGATCGTATAGACTCAATTTGACGAAAGTCCCTTTGATTCTTGTAATCTTTGCATGGGCAGAAGATAGGGTTCCCATTCCCAGCTTGGGCTTTGGCATCGGTGGTAAACTGACAAACGCCATGCATGTACCGCTTGTCCGTTCAGGATAGATGCATCCACTCTCGAACCATCTCTGCAAAAAATACTGAGACAGTAATTACAAAGAATTAATAAGAAATCAAGCTTCATGAACAACAATTGTAGCTCGAAAGTACCACTTTTGGAAAACATTATTGTACACTAATTATTGAAAAATTGAAATTGGTAGCCACGACCCTATAAATTAAAAATCGTAGTAAAAAACAATTATTGCACAATATTGAAGAATAACTATTCTACTCTACTTCTAAGAACTAATTATAGCATCACATACTAACAATGATGATCTTGACCACCATGGAATAATTAGCTAAAAATTTAAATGTGTTCATAGACACCAATCGTTTGGATGATGGATTCACCACCATTTAAGCCTTGCATAAATGTCCAATTGAAAAAGTGGTCTCTAGAATGGAGAAAGAACTAGAATGAGAATCAAACAATGTAGCCATCAAAATGAAGCTAATTAAGCAACAAAATCAAAGGAGTGGATGTTTGTTACTAACCTTAAAGTAAAAAGATCAAGCCATTCTTCAAAATCCCAGCTCTAGCTTCATGGTAAAGAGTAGCCGCAACAATGGAGAGAAGGGCCCAAACGCGCGCCTCTATTCTCGAGATGGAAGAGAGAAGGAAGAAGAGGATGGTTGCAGCCTTTTTGTGCTGTAGGCTTATCATCGTCGGTTCTTGCCTAGAACCGACAGTGATAGCCAAGTCACTGCCGATTTGTGGCTTGAACCGACAGTGATAAATGGCCGCCAAAACATTACCGGTTTAAGCCACAAACCAGCAGTGATGTGGTGCTTCATTGCCGGTTCTCACAAATCTGTCAGTGATGAGGTCGGGAGTGATGTCCAAATCTGACATAGTACGCATCGCATCTGGGGGCCCATGGCTTGTGTGTGGTGATTTCAACCTGATTTATAAAGCCAGTGACAAGAACAATGGAAGATTGGACCGCGCCAACTGCGCCGATTTCACGAGGTCATCGACGACTTACAGCTTGAAGAACTGCTCTCTGGCTGCCTATTCACCTGGTCCAATGGGTGTGACCAGCCGACGTTGGAGCGCCTTGATCGGGCTTTCACCTCTCTTGAGTGGCTAGTGCAATTCTCTTCCTACCACCTCCGATGCCTCTCCTCCAACTGCTCCGACCACGCCCTGCTCCTCGTGCTCAACTCTGAGCCATGAGCGAGACCGCGCTTCCAGTTTGACCAATATTGGACGAGGATCAAGGGGTTCATGGATGTCGTCAAAACCGCCTGGGGTGGCCGTCTAGTCGACACGGACGTCTGCCGGTGCCTAGACCACAAGCTACGCGTGCTGGCTAAAGCCCTACAAAGCTGGCGCGCCTCCTACGTTGGAAACATCCAATTGCAACCGGTTGTGGCCTGGGCTGTCGTCTATGAGCTGGACTTGGCGTAGGAGTCCAGACCTCTGTCGTCTGAGGAGATTCAGTTGCGATGTGAACTCAAGGCGAATACCCTCGGCCTGGCATCCCTCAAGCACTCCATGGCTCAGCAACACGCAAGATCTAGGCATCTCCGGGAGGGTGATGCCCGCATGAAATATTTTCATCTACAGGCCTGCCATCGTAGACGTAAGAACTACCTCTTCGCCCTATCTCATAACGGGCAAATGTTCAGCGAGGAGGAAGCTAAGGC
>NW_027096813.1:23983-40000 GCF_019320115.1 Miscanthus floridulus | reverse complement strand
TCACTGTTCATCATCGCGGCAACAACTCAGCGAGGATCGGACGCAGTAGATATGGATGACCGGATGCGCCAGGCAGTGGCGTCCGATCGAGTCCAGAGAGGTTCTAGAATGGCGAAACATTGACCGAACGCGTCAGATGGTAAGCGACCGAACTCGCTAGAGAGTCCGATCAATAGTGAGCGCCAACGGTCGGCTTCAACGGTCTAGACGACCATACGCGTCCGGTCAATGGCAGAAAGCTAGGTTTCGTCGTCAATGGCTACTTTCTCCATGGGACTTATAAATAGACCTCCAACCGGCCATTTGAGGAGTGGAGAGCTAAGGAAACATACCAAGAGTGTTGATACACCACTTTAGTGATCTTCACTTGAATAGTGCTTAGTGATACATTCGGTGATTAGCATAGGTGCTTTGTGAAGTGCTTAGGTTAGTTAGACCACCGCTTATGCGCTTGCTCTAAGTTTAGGCCTAGTGTTTAGTGAGGTTTGCACATATATTACCACTTGGTGCTTGCGCGCACCATTGTTGTACATCAGAGGGGCTTATAGTCTTCCGAGATCACACCAACCGCGTTTGTGGTGTGGCCGCAACCGTGTACTAAAGGAAACAAGGCCCGCGACGATTTGGCCAGAAGCTTGATAGTGAAGACGGTGGGGAGCGGGCTGGGAGAGGTTTGCCGGAAGGCACACCGGAGACCCACTTGTGTGTGGGAAAGGTCTGGAGCTATCCACAGAGTTACCCGACCAGGAGCTTGGCCTTTGCAAGGGATTCCTTGCCAGGGGCTCCAACGAGGGCAAGGAGAAAGCTTGTGCGCTTCTCGATATCTTGGTAAAAATAACAAAGTCATCGACGTGAGTTTGCATATCTCTATCTTACTCTTTAGCTTTTGCATTTACATTGCAATCTTGGTTTGTTTTTTACTTTCCTAGCTTAGTGATAGGCTAGTTGATAGGTTTGGAACCTAGGTTGCATAACTTCTTTTTGCGGTAGAGATAGCAACACACTAGCAAAACCATAGTTGCACATTTAGATAGTTTACTTTCCTGCATAGGTTTTGACTAGGTGAAATTAGAGGCCCTAGTTAGAAGTAGAATTTTAAGTTGCCTAATTAGGCCTCATGGTCACTTACATATGCAAAGCACAAAACCTTGACTCATCGAGGGGCTTTATGAAGATATTGGCTAGTTGCTTTTCGATGCTCACATGGCAAATTTCGATATCTCCTTTGGTTTCATGGTCTCTCAAGAAATGATGTTGGATGTCTATGCGCTGAGTTCTTGAGTGGCTTATGGGATTGTTGGCTAACTTTATGGCACTTTTGTTGTCACATAAGAGTGGGATTTTAGTGAAGTGACATCTAAAATCTTGAAGGTTTGCCTCGTTCAAAGTAGTTGAGCACAACATACACCGGCTGCAACATACTCGGCCTCGGCGGTGGAAATGGCTACACAATTTTGCTTTTTAGAACTCTAAGACACTAGGGACCGTCCAATGAATTGACATGTCCCCAAAGTACTTTTTCGATCTACTTTGCCACAAGCATAATCGGAATCCGAATACCCAAGTAGATCAAACCTAGAGCCCCTAGGATACCACAAGCCAAGGTTAGGAGTGTGTACTAAATATCTCAAGATTCTCTTAACGGCCACTAAGTGACACTCTTTTAGGTTAGCTTGAAATCTAGCACACATGCACACACTAAGCATAATATCAGCCTAAATGCGCACAAATAAAGTAGAGAGCCAATTATGGAGTGATATACCTTAGTATCCACGACTTTCCCTTCATCATTGAGATCTAGATGTCCATTGGTTGGCATGGGAGTTTTGATAGGCTTGGCATTCACCATGTCAAACTTCTGGAGCATATCATGAGTGTACTTCGTTTGGCTAATGAAAGTTCCATCCTTCACTTGCTTGATTTGAAATTCATGAAAGAACTTCAATTCACCCATCATGGACATCTCAAATCTCTTAGGTCATGATCCTACTAAATTCCTCACAAAAAGAATGATTAGTACTACCAAATATTATGTCATCGATATATATTTGGTACACAAAAATATCTTTCCCAACTTTGTGAGTGAAAAGGGTAGGATCGGCTTTGCCTATTTCAAAGCCTTGGTTAAGCAAAAATTCCTTAAGGCAATCATACCTTGTTCTTTGCTTGTTTAAGCCCATAGAGCACCTTTTGGAGTTTGTAGACATGGTTGGAAAACTTATGATCTTTAAAGTCCGGTCATTGCTCAACATGGACAAATTCTTGAATGGGGCCATTGAGGAATGCACTCTTCACGTCCATTTGATGTAGCTTGAAATTGTGATGAGCGGCATAGGCTAGAAGCATTCGGATTGCTTCAAGTCTTGCCACCGGTGCATATGTTTTCTTAAAGTCCTAGTCCTCTACTTGAGTGAAACCATGAGCAACTAATCTTACCTTGTTTCTTGTCACCACGCTATTCTCATCTTGCTTATTGCAGAAGACCCACTTGGTGCCAATGATATTGGAGTTGGGTCTCTCCACCAAGGTCCACACTTGATTTCTTTCAAAATTGTTGAGCTCATCTTGTATGGCCATCACCCAATCTGGATCACCAAGTGCTTGCTCAACCCTAAGAGGTTTCAAAGAGGAAACAAAAGAGAAATATTGGCAAAAGTTTGCTAAATGTGAACGAGTTGTTACCCTCTTTCAAACACTCCCAAGGATGTTGTCAACGGGATGATCCTGTTGTATTGTTTGCCTTAGCCTTGATTCCTTGAACGATCAATGGCCTCTTGACCATCTTCTAGATTTTCATTATCTTCTTGCTCAAATATAGGTTGCAGGTTCTATCCTTGAATCAGAGTTGGACTTGAATCAGCTGCTGTTGACTATGTAGGTGCGGCACTGCCGCCCTCAAGTGTGGCACTACCACGCTCTAGAGTTGCAGCAAGTGTTTGCTGCAGTGTAGCATCAGGTATGTTAGTAGAAATTGGTGCAGCAGCAACTTGAGGAATCACCACTTTAGTGACTTCATCTTCTTGTGGTCTAATATCACCAATAGCCAATTGCTTGATTGCTTCACATGGTAGATCCTCCTTTCCTACAACACTTGAATCAACTTGCTCCACTTGAGAGCCATTAGATTCATCAAATGTCACATCTACCGCAACCTTAACTCTCCCGGAGGTTTTGTTGAAGACACGGTAGGTATGCTCATTTGATCCATAACTAAGAAGAAAACCTTCATCAACTTTAAGTGCATACTTAGAGATTTTGGGTTTTTTGTTAAGTATAAAACACTTGCATCCAAACACTCTAAAGTAAGACACCATAGGCTTGTTACCGATTAGAAGCTCATATAAAGTTTTCTTCAACTTCTTGTGTAGGTAGAGGCGGTTGATGGCATGGCAAGCGGTGTTGATGGCGTCACACCAAAAGATGTCTGACGTCTTGTACTCATCTAGCATTGTCCTTGCCATGTCAATGAGTGTACGGTTCTTCCTCTCTACTACACCATTTTGTTGATGGGTGTATGGAGTTGAAAACTCATGCTTGACGCCCTCTTCATCAGGAAACTCCTCAACTTGGGTGTTCTTAAATTTGGTCCCATTGTTGCTTCTCATTTTCTTGATGGGGAGACCAAACCCCTTTTGAGCTCTTCTAACAAAAGTCTTCACTTTGTCTCTAACTTGACACTTATCAAACAAAAAATACCCAAGTAAAACAGGAATAATCATCAACAATAACAAAACTATATTTGTTACCCTCGATACTTAGGTAGACGACCGGTCTAAAAAGATCCATGTGTATGAGCTCCAATGGTTGCGTCATGGTCATGATGCTGTTTGGTGAGTGAGGTACGCCAACTTGCTTTCTGGCTTGACAAGCGCTACATATCCTATCTTTCTCAAAGTGAACATTTGTTAGCCCAAGGATGTGTTCGTCCTTTTGAAGTTTGGCCAAGTTCCTCATCCCAACATGGGCTAGTCGACGATGCCAAAGCCACCCCATGCTAGATTTTGCCACCAAACAAGTCTTAAGATTAACTTTACTTTTGTTGAAATCAACTAGGTAAAGCTTGTTCTTTAAATAACCCATAAAGACAATAGATGAATCCTCCTTTCTAAAGACTTTCACACCCTTATCCGTAAAGAGACAATTAAAGCCCATCTCGCATAATTGAGAGACGAACAACAAATTGTACCCCAACGAATCAACATATAAAATATTTGTAATTGAATGTTCAAGGGTTATAGCAACTTTACCGAGACCAATCACATCCCCCTTAGAGTTGTCTCCAAAGAGAATATTTTCATTTGAATCCATCTTCGGGGTATATGATAAGAACATACTCCTTTCTTTGGTCATATGATTTGTACATCCACTATCAAGCCCCTAACTTGACCTTCCGGAGGAGTATGCCTACAAAACAAGTTTAGTTGCTAAATTTAGGTCTCCAATTTGACTTGAGGCCTTGCATTCTAGTCACAAGAATCTTAGGAACCCAAATAGAAGTATTCCTATATATGTTGGTTTTCTTTTCAATATATTTTACAACCAATTACCCACTGCTGTTATTCCTCAAAACAAAGCATGATGTCAAGCTTTGTCGAGGTGCATAAGTCTTTGGTTGATAAGCATACTTATTCTTTCTAGCCCACACTGGTTCCTTAGGCTTCTGAAAAACCTATTTCTCTTGGTACACCTTCTTGGGCTTAGTTTGATCAGGAGCAGAATTGGTAGCCTTCCCATTTTTACGGGGAGCGGTACAACCGGCCTTCACTGCGGCACTGTCGTGGTGCGACACTGCTGCTTGGGGATGCTGCACTACCGTGATCTGTGCAGGTTGATCTGTACCAATTTTGCCCTTTCTCTCAAATAGCACACACTCATAACCATTCATTATCCTTCTTCCAATTGTCTTGGCACCTTTTATGTGTCCAAGCCTATGCTTGATTGAGAGATGCCTTCCTTGCTTGAATTGTGGCCCTTTTGAATCATTTGTCTTCTTATCACTTACTTCAGCCTTACCACTCAAGCAGTCCTTGCCAATGATCTCATTGAGTCTAGCAATTGCTTTTCTCATTGCCTCCATATTTGCAAGGTTAGTGAAATAAGCATTCAAATTAATATTATAACATTTTCCACAACCTTGACTAGTGGAGGTAGTAGAGGCATCCTTTGCCTTAGAGGGATGTGAGTTGCTATCCTAAAGAATGTTATATTGCAGCTCAAGTTCTTTGTGCTTTTCATCTAAGTCACAATATTTTTTCTTGAGAGCAATATTTTCTTTCTTTATGATAGCATAGTCCCCTTGTTCTTTGGCCAAGGCCTTACGCAAGGATTTCATATCACTTCTCTCTAATGCAAGAGCTTCCTTGCTAGCAATATAGAGATCCTCTTATTGGATAAGAGTTTCCTCTCTAGATTCTAGCTCGGTTTGGATACTCTCTAAGTCCTCCATTAGTTTAGTGATGAATAGTTTGGTCTTTCTATCCAAAATTTTAGTTATCGTGCTTATTTCTTCATCACTAGATTCATCGTCACTAGAGCTATCACTAATATCACTACTAGAGATATCACTAGAAGGTGGAGGAGATTTGGCTTTCGATTTGGATTTTATCTTCTTACCCTTTGCCATGAGACAAATGTGAGGAGAGTAGTAGTCATCATCGGACATATCATTGAAGAGCCTTGGTGTAGGGGATGACTTGTGAATAGCAATAGTTGCAACCTTCTCATCCTCTTCACTTGCGCTTTCTTTAGTTGAGTCCCATTCAAGCCCAATGTGAATCTCTCCCATGTACTTCTTGCTCTTTCTACGGTCGTCCTTCTCTTTCTTGTTCTTCTTGTATTTGTTGTCCTTGATCTCATATGGACACTTGGTAATGAAGTGATCGGTGCTTCCACAATTGTAGCATGTCCTCTTTTTCTTGTTTGGGAAGCTTCTCTTCACTATCTTGTAGCCTTGCTTCTTTAGCCCCTTGTGATACTTCTTAATAAAGAGAGCAACATCATCAACTTTCTCATATTGATCATCATCATTTTAACTTTTACTTGAAGATGATGTGGTCTCTACTCTTTCTTAAACTTGCTTGCTTGCTTTGGGCTTGCTAGTTGAAGCTTGTTGGTTGATCTTGGACTTGCTTGTAGAGCCTTGCTTGCTTGATTTGTTAGCCTTGAGAGCTACATCTTTGATCTTGATGCCCTCTAACTTTGCTTGCAATTCTCCAAGTTTCTTTCTCTCATTTGCTTCTTATCTTTACATGTCAAAGGTCAAGATCTTTCCAAGTACATCATTTGATGTGAAGTACTCAAACTTCTTCTTGTCTCTAATTAGAGTGACTATGGTCTCATTTCTAGGTGGATAAGCTTCCAACATAATCTTGACAACTTTATGATCATCTAGCTCATCACAACCATAGCCTCTAATCTTGCCCACCATCACAACTTTATGAGGAGGACGCCCTTCTTCTCGTCTAGGGTTAGGGTTGGGGGAGTGGAGGCGCAGGGAAGGGCCAGGGGAGTGGACGCGCGGGGGAAGGAGGCAAGGGTGACGGTGGAAGGAGGCAAGGGCGGCGAGGGAATGGAGGCGTGGTGGCGGCGGTGACTGGCGGGGTGGACGAGCTCAGGGGCGCTGGCGACCGCGCGGGTGAGTTGGGGGCGGCGGTGTCGAGTGGGCGAGGCCGCAAGGGCGTCAGGCCGGGTACTGAAGGGGATAAGGTTGGGGGCAGTAGAAAAATAAGAGAAATAATGGTTCGATGATTGGAGTGTGTAATCTATGGTAAAGGCGGGTAATTTCCTTGGAACTCCATGCCTAGGTCTATTTCAGAGGGTTTTGGAGTTGAAAAAGAGGTGGTCTAAGAGAATGAACTAGAGTTCCAATAACTCCGTGGAGTTCGGCTGCTCTAACCTTTTCTGGAGTTGTAGTGTTTGGCTAAGCTGCAGCCAGCTCTAGCCTGAAGATTGGCTCTGAAGCCATGCCAAACAGCCCCTTATTCTAGATTAGTGGTTAGCTCTACCTTAAAAAGTTGACTCCTCTAAAAATTATTTTGTAGTAGTAAATAATAGTGATATGCCAACGTAGTCCACAATGAAAATATTACTGTGCAAACCTCATAAACCATTCAAGAATTGTTTTCCAAAACGAAAGACACCGCATGCACGCCATTCTGGTCCTCTGATCCAATCTCTGTTGATAAGTTGATAAGAAAAAAAAGCGGCAACTGGATTATGGTCTGAACCTGATACATACCACCACAGGAGATAAGCTGCCTGTTCGGTTGGGCTTATACGATCGTATACGATCATGGATTATAAGCTGGAACAATATTTTTTTTTTACACCAAATCAACCAGCAATAAATAATCTATGATCGTTTATAACGAAACAACAGTCCGAAGAAAATTCGACGCGTCCGTACTGTGCATGGTTCAATGTGCGCCGTACACCATTTGTCTCTCGTTGCACTGAACCGGCCTAGCTGCGTGTGTGTTTTGTTGTGTAGCCCATGTGCCATGTCCTGGTCCTCTTTTCTGAGAGAAAACACACACACACACACCAATTTCCCTGCAGAAAAGAATGAGTGGAGGGGCCTGCGGGTGGCGCCTCTGCTAATTCATATACTACTACTATGTGCGCACACATCCGTCCTGAACTCTTGATCTCCGGAATTTGGAATAAAAGTGTAGATTCTACACTGATTTTTATGAAGTACTCCTTCGATGTCAATGTCATTTTGAGGTTGTCTTAAGTTAAATATTTTAAACTTTAACTATAAATAAATTTCTTTAGGTTGAGTTTAAAAATATGAAAGTGATGTAAGTAGATCCATCTTGAAATGTAGTTTTATAAAAGTATATATTGACTATATTTTATAAATATTTTATAGCAAAAAATAGGGGTTAAAGTTGTTTTTTAATACCGTGTCATGTTCAAAACGACTTTTTTATGAACATGGAGGGAGTAATAATATATGAATTAACAGATTCCTTTGCGAGTTTGAATAAATTCTATGTTCAGTTTGGCATGGTACACATGTATGATGTCTCATAATGGACAATCCAGCAGATAATTTGTACTTACTGGTAAATAAACTCCATGGTGCTCCTCGAGAGAAAAAAACTCCATGGTGCACCTACCTCGTGCCAAAAGCTAATAATGGGTTCAGTTTCCATCTCTCTCTGGCTGCACCTGCACCTGCTCCTCTGCGGGAGAAAACTCGTGACACTGTCCAGCTAATGGGTCGTCCACTCCGCCATGCCGGATCCAGCATCCGGGCATGGAGAGAGCGGCATAAACCCCTCAACTTCCATCGCGAGACTGTTCCCATGCATCTATCGCCTCTGCAGCAGCATATCCACCAGCTAGCGGCGACCGACCGATCTCACCCACAAGTCTAACGAACGAACTGGCCTGCAGCAGCGATCAGGCATGGAACCGCCTGCCGCCGCTGGTTGCGGGCTTCCACGCCGCGCGTTAGATGCTGTTGCTAAAAGATACCCGCTGGGGCAACGACGACGACGAACGGGACGGGCCTGTGGCATGCATGATGGCAAAACAGCTCCTGGGGACAGGGCCCTCCATATGCTCCTTGTCCCGCATAAAATAAAGCTGCAGCGTACGTACACCACTCTTCGATCTTGTACGTGCCTGGTAGTACATTGCATGAGAGGAAATAGAGGGAGGAGGCTTCGCCACCCGCTGAGACCCAAAACATAGAAAATTTATAGAAATTAGTTCAATTTTACAAGAAAAAAGGTGGAAATCTTATATTTCCCGAGGACCTCTGGTATTTTATAAGATTCATAATACAAATTGCCACTAAAAGGGTAGTGTCTTCTATGTCAGATGGTTTAGGCCACCATGGAAACAAGCACATTACAACCATAATGAAATATATATTTGGTGTAGTACGTGCTCTAGTTTGCACTGTAAAATTACTATAGCGACACTATGTGGTAATGCATCGCATTGCCATTTTTCTTTCCTACTCAGAATGAAGGGTCTATTTGGCGTGGCTTCACCTACTGTTCTTGTCCCTAATTAAGGTCATTTTTCATAGAGTCGAAATGGCTACAGTGATAAGCAGTGTACCCCATGCAATGAAACTAGAGCTAGCCTACCAAAGAGAGCTGAACTATACTCTCTCTGTCCTATATGTCTAGATTAATAGCTAATAAAGGAGCCAAGTTTTAGAGCATCAGCAGTGTATAGAACCAATCCTGGTTCTATATTTTGACGTGACTTTACCTGTTAAACAGCCCACAATGTATAGAACCAGGCCTGAGCATACCGATGGGTCCCACCACATTAAAAAAACAAAATGCAGCCCAACAGCCCAACTTCCCCAGCACTCGACATCGCATCCCAGCCCAGCACTCGACATCGCATCCTCATCTCTCTCCGTCATCGCATCGCATCCCCGTCCGCAGACTTCCTCCGCCTCCTCTCTCCTCTCTCCTCGCCGGCGAGCGGGCGAGGCAGTGCCGTCCCCAGCCTCCGCCCCGCCACCGCCGCTCCTCGCCTGGTCCGCCCAGTCCCCGTCCTCGGCCCCCTCCCCCCGAGCCCTTCACCTCGTCGAGGACCAGCAGTGTCGCCGCCTCCACTAGGCGTCGTGTGGAAGCCCTCGTCGCCGGGACGCGCTTGCGAGGCTACGGCTGCACCGGAGTCCTGGGTCTTTCGCCTCAACCACGGCGGGGAGGTCGACTTCATCGCCGCGCGGACGGCCGCCGCCGCAAGGCCGATTCGTTCATGCCCAAGGCCTAGCGCGGGAGTGTCAACGGCAGGAGAGAGAGAGGGGGGATCATGATTTCTTTTTTCGCTAGGAGCGGTTCGATAGGAAGGACCCGCGTCTCTATCGAACTGGCCTCCCAGTGTATCAAACCAGGTACGATCCATGCATTTATTGTATCGGCACACCTTCAAACCTCACACTGCTGATGCTCTTAGTGGCTCTAGTGCTAAACGTCTGCGAGCATGGTCAGCCCCAGCCGGAGCGTATGCCAAACAAAGGCCTCGTTTAGATGCTGAAAAAATTTCAACCCGATGAATAGTACCACTTTCGTCTTATTTGACAAATATTGTCCAATCGTAGACTAACTAGGCTCAAAAGATTCATCTCGTGATTTCCAACTAAACTGTGTAATTAGTTATTTTTTTTTACCTACATTTAATACTCCATGCAAGCGGTTAAAAATTGATGTGATGGAGAGAGAGTAAAAAAACTTGGAATTTTGGTGACATCTAAACAAGGCGTTGAGAGAGGAGTTCTGGCCATCCTCTATCCGAGGTGCGTGCTCAAAATGTAGATTGCAACGACATTGGAGGTGTGGAGTCGTGCTGAATGGGGCAACACCGCCCTGTTTTCGGTTAAACAGGTAGTAGTGCGGTGCGGGCAATGTGATGGAACAGGCCGGGTGACAACAGCCGTGTCCGCTGGGTTTGTTTCGTTTATAAGTCATACTTTTTCAGTCAATAAATAGTATTTTTCTTTCACATTAAATTAGTCGACAGTCAGCTTGTTCGGGAGGCCGTAAACGATCGTGGATTATTTACTGCTGGCTGGTTTGGTGTGAAAGAAAAACACTGTTCCTGACTAAAAATTTACGATCGTTTACGAGCAAACAAACAGGCAAACAAGCTTAGTACTTTTAGCCATGACTTATTAGCTACCCTTGTTTAGTTCGCGAAATTTGGAATTTGGGGCTACTGTAGCACCTTCGTTTTTATTTGGCAAATAGTGTCCAAACATTGACTAATTAGGCTTAAAACGTTCGTCTCGTAATTTCCCACCAAACTGTGCAATTAGTTTTTCTTTTCGTCTACATTTAATGCTCCATACACGGGCCGCAAATATTCGATGTGACAGGTACTGTAGCAACTTTTTAGACTTTGGGTCCAACTAAACAAGGGCTAAACGAGCCCATACGGCGAACGAAGCTGAAGTGACGGGTTGACGAGACTAATGCATGCTGCGAGGCGTGATGCCCCCATCACGCACCAAGCAATCACGGCGTCCACGTGTTGATGCATGCAGCCCACCCATCTACTGCTGTTGCTGCAGCTGCATGTTGATCGATCGGGCACAGGGTACAGGCCACAGGCGCAGCTAGAAGCCGGAGAAGCAAGGAAAGAGACGGCACTAGCTGTCTAGCTCGTTCAACGATCATTCATACCGTACCGTACCACCACGACGGTAGCAGCAACCGTGCGTAGCGGCTACATACATACGAACGAGTACATGCATGCATGGCGGGCCGAGCAGTATCCATGGACTGGCGCGGACGCGGCCACTGCGCGACACTGTTCCGGAGCATGTCAAGTCTCGTCACGGCGGCAGCGGCAGCGGCCCCGATGGCGATGATGCCCCGATCCATGCAGGCGAGGCACCAGTGAGCGTAGCAGTGTCCTGTGTGAAATCTGGATGAAGCAACAACGCCAGAGACAGGGGCTCTCTGCCATGTGCCATGCGGCGGGGCGGGGGGCGTCTCGTCTCTTTTGGCGTGGGGGCAGGGCAGCTACTACTATGATTCGTCACGTCGGAGGCAGGGGCACAGACACAGGGGGGTGGTACTGGTAGGATCGCAGTAGATACTAGGTTCATGATTCGCCTTCGCGTCCCTGGAGTGGATGTGGATCCGGTCCTCGGTCTTATTAGGCGCGGACGTCAGGCCATGGGCTTGATCGCTGTCACGAGCCCCGCAGCAGATGGGTCGTCGTCGGCGTGTACAGTGGCGCCTCGTCAAGCCACTGCAGCCCGCCGGATCGATTGGTCCAACCGCGACCCTGCAGTATAGCTAGCTGCCTTCGCTCGCCCGGCTGCCGGGCGCCGCCGATCGATTGGCGAGTCGCGCCGGCACGTAGACGCAGGAGAGGAGAATTTAGCGTTGGGACGGACGGACGTACGTGAGCTTGCCGCTCTACCGCCCCGCGGAGCAGGAGCAGTCCGTGCGGGGGACCGCACGGGCCTGGCGTCGTTGTTGACCGCGTGGTCGCGGCTTGCTGGCGGGGACGACGTCGCCATCCTGATCGATCGATCCGAGGTCGGCCGGGGTCGCGTCCCGGCGTCCGGGACGGGGACGCAGGAGGGGCTGCTTGGGTGCGGCCGGGTGGACCGTGGACGGTGGACCACGCGCGCACGAACGCTTCGCGCCGCACGAATCGCTCACACGGTCACCACACCTACGGTGGGGGTGGGGGTCGGGTCTCGAGTCGAGAGCCCGACGCGATGGACCGGGCCGTACACCGATAGTCCCCGGACGTGTTGCCGATCGCTCGATCGCCCGGCCCCGGCCCGCACTGGGCCCGAATTTTTTATATTTTAGTTTTTTTAAAGTTTCTCATAAACAGACTCGTGATGGAAAAAAATTTAGAAAATAGACTCTTAGCTCGGCGCCACCGAGCTAACACGTCTCGGCGCCGAGCTCGTGGGCACGGTAAATGACATGGCAGTGAGCTCGGTGTCGCAGATCTTGGCGCCCTTTGATACCTATGGGCCCCGAGCCTCCCTTCCTCTCTCGCCGTAGCAGAGCCGAGCTCCGCTGCTGCCGCCGTCGCCCCGAGGCCGCCCCGCGTCGCGCTGTTGACGGCGGCTAGTCGCCCGCGCCACGGCCAGCGGCCCTCCTCCGCCCTCCATCGCCGTCCTCGCCTTAGCCTCGCTTTGGCCTCCACCGCCGGCCTCGCGCCGCGGCCCGCCTTGCCGCCCTCCACCACTGCACTCGCCCGTGGCCGCCGTGCCTCCTGCGCCCGTCGAGCCGGACTCGCCGCGCGGAGCCCCGGGCATCCCGTGCCCGCCGCGCGACACCGCTATCGTCGGCCGCGCCACCGCCGACCCCGCCACCTGTAGCGAGCGGTCGTGCCACCGCCGGCCCGGATCGTCGGCCTGATCCACTCCCATCGTCCGCTGTAACTCCGTCGACGTCCACGGATCAGTCGTTGGAAAGATAAAAATTATGAATATGCAATGTATCTACTTAGTTGGCATTTGTTATTTACTAGGTAATGTGATGACTCAGGTAGTTGATATATATATCGATCTAGTGAGATATATATGTCGATAGATAGAAAAACATAGATACATAGGTACATAGATATAGTTAAATAGCTACTTAGTTATGTAGTTACATATTTAGTTAACTACATATAATCTAGCTATTTAGTGAGTACACTGTATATATATATATATGTAGTTATTATCTTATTTACTTAGTTTGTAGTCAGAAAGTACTTGTTAGGTACTATCTATCGTCTAATTTGGACTAAATGACATGTGTTTCGTTACGTGTTTGAACTAGATGGACAACCTAGTCACCATATATCATGGAGGCACCGTTGAAAAACGATCGCTATGGATATATTGAGTTTGTTGACATGCAAAGTGTGCCTGTGCTATTCAATGATAGGCCTTCATTTAGTGAGATTGTTGCAAGGGATCGGGAGGAGCTGCATTGCCTTGGAGATGATAGCATTGCAGTTGATGGTGTACTGCACCTAGGTTCTCCTTCCAACATATTCAGGCGAATGATCTCACTTAGTTGTGCGGATCAGTGGAAGAACTATGTGAGATCGGCTATGAAGAGCCAGCTGTAATATCTGGACGTGGTTGTGCGTCGGGTGTTAGTTGATCCCATCCTTCATGGGTTTACCCCAACAATGGAACATCAGGCACGCATTGACTCTCCCGTTCCAGAACCTTATCTGCATGTGCAGATTGCACCTATGGTTCTCGATGCTCAATCTGCCCCCAATGCGGTAGTTGAAGATAGTTGTTAGACTTATATTTCCGTGGTAGATCCTCCTTATGAGATCCCTTTGACACATAATCATCCAAGTGTCTTAATCGCATGGTTTTTGGGAGCTTACCATGTTCCTTACATCTATTTTTTCATTCTTTCCTTATTTCTCTACTGATGTTGTAGGAGATATTCCTGAGAATGTGAATGTGCCTACTGTTGCTGCGCAAGTGCACTTTAGAGATGGATTCCGTGGCTCCAATAGTGTTAAAATTATGCATGATTCGGAGCAATATGAAATGGTTAGGGCTCTTGATTCTGATGATGATCGCCCTGTTAGAAAGCTGACGGAGAGTGATGTTGAGATAAAGAGGCGTATCTTTCTCGGCCGTCGTGATCATAGAGTTGACGAGTTCTACGATCTTGCTCATTTCGATCAGGCGTTTGCAGAAGGACGTGATGATGAGCTCCTAGAAGCTCCTGAGGCCGGTCCTAACATGGTAATTGAGAATGGAAGGGTGTTCAATGACCTTCCTGCTTTGAAGAGGTGGTTGCAGGCTTTTGTAATGATACGAAAGAGGCTTTACAGGGTATTGCATTCATATGTGGAGCGCCGTTATACAGTTGTGTGTGACAAGGAATGCTGCCCATGAAAGGTTTGTGCAAGGAAGCAATAGGTAACCGAAAAATAGAAGATCACAAAAGTTGTCGGGCCACACAATTGTGTTGACCACGAGCTGACACTGAGGCATCGGCAGTTGACATCTACCCTCGTTGCCAAGCGGTTGATGGGAATTTTGTAGGGAGAACCCAACATAAAGGTGAGGACAATTATCAGGACCGTTGAGGCGTTGTATGTAGGATATGTGATAACTTATGGTAAAGCATGGAGGGCTAAGCAATGAGCATGGAAGATAATATATGGGGACTAGGAGGATGGGTATGAGCAGCTGCCAGTTCTTTTCAATGAAATCAAAGTGGTGAATCTAGGCATGCATTATGAGTAAGCCCACCTCTACTAGACCGATGAGCTCGCTCAGTCTACCAGTGTCTTCTTCTGCCTGCTTTGCCTGCAACCCTGCCTCTGCTAGAGCGATGTGCTCGCTCAATCTGCCAGTATCGTCCTCAGCCTCCTGCACCTATAAGTTCGCCTCTGCTAGAGCAATGAGCTCACTCAGTCTGTCAGTGTCGTCCTTATCCTCGTCCCCCTCATCAGACAACACAATCGGTGAATGAACGGTGCGACCAACTCGAGATCTATGCTCATCTAACTTCTTCTCCTCATACCTTGTACGAGCCAGCTCTGTGCCATGTTCCTCGCTGCAACCAATCCCTTCATGTATAAAATACAATCAGTTAGCAACGCGATTATATTTAATTTAAAATTATGCAACGAAAAAAAATACTTTTAAGCACTCACTGCAATATAATGCAACAACATGCTCGTTCAAGACCTACATCTGTACTCTTATCTCCTCCCTTGCCTCATTCCTTGCCCTCTCCTCCTCTAACGTCATTCACCTCTCCAATCCCTATTTGTTAAGCCCAACATCGATCGGGTTACATATACCGCGCTGTCTAGCAAACTCACGCATCTTTTCTTTATGATGTTTAACGAATAGGTTGACGTAGTCAGGTGCATATCCCCTCTTCCGTGTAATTACTTGCCTCTTCTTCAGTTCATCCAAGAATTTAGCTTGACCATCATAACATTCCCATCTGCATTTCCTAGTGCTCTGTTCAAACGATAAATTCTATCATATATGTCTTAGCAAAAGAAACAAAATACGATTTCATGTTTACCACAAAAATAACCAACCTCATCATACTCAACCATATGGCCGCAATAATGGCCTATTCTAAGCTCCGAAGGGACTAGGCCATAGTTAGATTTAACACCACATTCGCACATGACAGGAGGTGCTTTGTAAATTACCCTTTCTTTCTTCTTTTCCTTAACCTTTCGCGGTTCTTCCGACCATTAGTTCTTAGGACCATACAACCACTCCTTGAAATAACACTTCACCATTAAAAACACCTAAATAAGTAGACATTAGTACATAAACACATATAGCTCAACATTTCAACATATACATTTTGCACTTACTTCATGCTTGTTTGGACACATAAACTCCAACGTATTCTCAGGATTTATCATAGCTCGATCTCCATAATCGCATAGAGGAGGTTCCTCGAGTCGTCTAACTACGGCTAGGTGCTTCTTCTTAGCTGTCATTGGCGGAGGGTTAGGGGGGGTGGAACCCACCGCTTGAAGTGCTCGTGTGGATGTCTCCCTCTAAAC
>NW_027096813.1:0-19483 GCF_019320115.1 Miscanthus floridulus | reverse complement strand
CACAGTTTGGTTGGAAATCGCGAGACGAACGTTTTGAGCCTAATTAGACTATGATTGAACACTAATTGTCAAATAAAAACGAAAGTACTCTTGTAGCCCAAAATCTAAAATTCACCCCACTAAACACCCTCCCGCTCTCTCCATGCCCGGATGCTGGATCCGGCATGGCGGAGTGGACGACCCATTAGCTGGACCGTGTCACGAGTTTTCTCCCGCAGAGGAGCAGGTGCAGGTGAGCAGAGAGATGGAAACTGAACCCATTATTAGCTTTTGGCATGAGGTAGGTGCACCATGGAGTTTTTTTCTCTCGAGGTGCACCATGGAGTTTATTTACCAGTAAGTACAAATTATCTGCTGGATTGTCCATTATGAGACATCATACATGTGTACCATGGCAAACTGAACATAGAATTTATTCAAACTCGCAAAGGAATCTGCTAATTCATATATTATTACTCCCTCTATGTTCATAAAGAAAGTCGTTTTAGACATGACACGGTATTAAAAAACAACTTTAACCACTATTTTTTGCTATAAAATATTTATAAAATATAGTCAATATATACTTTTATGAAACTACATTTCAAGATGAATCTACTTACATCACTTTCATATTTTTAAACTCAACCTAAAGAAATTTATTTATAGTTAAAGTTTAAAATATTTGAACTTAAGACAACCTCAAATGACTTTACTGACATTGACATCGAGGAGTACTCCATAAAAATCAGTGTAGAATCTACACTTTTATTCCAAATTCCGGAGATCAAGAGTTCAGGACAGGATGTGTGCGCACATAGTAGTAGTATATGAATTAGCAGAGGCGCCACCCGGCAGGCCCCTCCACTCATTCTTTTCTGCAGGGGAAATTGGTGTGTGTGTGTGTTTTCTCTCAGAAAAGAGGACCAGGACATGGCACATGGGCTACACAACAAAACACACACGCAGCCTAGGCCGGTTCAGTGCAACGAGAGATAAATGGTGTACGGCGCACATTGAACCATGCAGTACGGACGCGACGAATTTTCTTCGGACTGTTGGTTTCGTCGTAAACGATCGTGGATTATTTACTGCTGGCTGGTTTGGTGTAAGAAAAAAATACTGTTTCATCTTATAATCCACGATCGTATACGATCGTATAAGCCCAACCAAACATGCAGCTTATCTCCTGTGGTGGTATGTATGGTTCAGACCATAATCCAGTTGCCGCTTTTTTTCTTATGAACTTATCAACAGAGATTGGATCAGAGGACCAGAATGGCGTGCATGCAGTGTCTTTCGTTTTGGAAAACAATTCTTGAATGGTTTATGAGGTTTGCACAGTAATATTTTCATTGTGGACTACGTTGGCATATCACTATTATTTACTACTACAAAATGATTTTTAGAGGAGTCAACTTTTTAAGGTAGAGCTAACCACTAATCTAGAATAAGGGGATGTTTGGCATGGCTTCAGAGCCAAACTCCAGGCTAGAGCTGGCTGCAGCTTAGCCAAACACCACAACTACAGAAAAGGTTAGAGCAGCCGAACTCCACGCAGTTATTGGAAGCTCTAGTTCATTCTCTTAGACCACCTCTTTTTCAACTCCAAAACCCTCTGAAATAGACCTAGGACATGGAGTTCCAAGGAAATTACCCGCCTTTACCATCGATTACACACTCCAATCATCGAACCATTATTTCTCTTATTTTTCTACTGCCCCCAACCTTATCCCCTTCAGTACCCGGCCCTGACGCCCTTGCGGCCTCGCCCACTCGACACCGCCGCCCCCAACTCACCCGCGCGGTCGCCAGCGCCCCTGAGCTCGTCCACCCCGCCAGTCACCGCCGCCACCACGCCTCCATTCCCTCGCCGCCCTTGCCTCCTTCCACCGTCACCCTTGCCTCCTTCCCCCGCGCGTCCACTCCCCTGGCCCTTCCCTGCGCCTCCACTCCCCCAACCCTAACCCTAGACGAGAAGAAGGGCGTCCTCCTCATAAAGTTGTGATGGTGGGCAAGATTAGAGGCTATGGTTGTGATGGGCTAGATGATCATAAAGTTGTCAAGATTATGTTGGAAGCTTATCCACCTAGAAATGAGACCGTATTCCATTTAATTAGAGACAAGAAGAAGTTTGAGTACTTCACATCAAATGATGTACTTGGAAGGATCTTGACCTTTGACATGCAAAGATAAGAAGCAAATGAGAGAAAGAAACTTGGAGAATTGCAAGCAAAGTTAGAGGGCATCAAGATCAAAGATGTAGCTCTCAAGGCTAACAAATCAAGCAAGCAAGGCTCTACAAGCAAGTCCAAGATCAACCAACAAGCTTCAACTAGCAAGCCCAAAGCAAGCAAGCAAGTTCAAGAAAGAGTAGAGACCACATCATCTTCAAGTAAAAGTGAAAATGATGATGATCAATATGAGAAAGTTGATGATGTTGCTCTCTTTATGAAGAAGTATCACAAGGGGCTAAAGAAGCAAGGCTACAAGGTAGTGAAGAGAAGCTTCCCAAACAAGAAAAAGAGGACATGCTACAATTGTGAAAGCACCGATCACTTCATTGCCAAGTGTCCATATGAGATCAAGGACAACAAATACAAGAAGGACAAGAAAGAGGAGAAGGACGACCGTAGAAAGAGCAAGAAGTACATGGGAGAGGCTCACATTGGGCATGAATGTGACTCAACTAAAGAAAGCACAAGTGAAGAGGATGAGAAGGTTGCAACTATTGCTATTCACAAGTCATCCCCTACACCAAGACTCTTCAACGACATGTCCGATGATGACTACTACTCCCCTCACATTTGTCTGATGGCAAAGGGTGGGAAGGTAAAATCCAAATTGAAACCCAAATCTCCTCCACCTCCTAGTGATATCTCTAGTAGTCATATTAGTGATAGCTCTAGTGATGATGAATCTAGTGATGAAGAAATAAGCATGATAACTAAAAATTTGGATAGAAAGACCAAACTATTCATCACTAAACTAATAGAGGACTTAGAGAGTATCCAAGCCGAGCTAGAATCTAGAGAGGAAACTCTTATCCAACAAGAGGATCTCTATATTGCTAGCAAGGAAGCTCTTACATTAGAGAGAAGTGAGGTGGAATCCTTACGCAAGGCCTTGGCCAAAGAACAAGGGGACTATGCTATCACAAAGAAAGAAAATATTGCTCTCAAAAAAAATTGTGACTTAGATGAAAAGCACAAAGAACTTGAGCTGCAATATAACATTCTTTGGGATAGCAACTCACATCCCTCTAAGGCAAAGGATGCCTCTACTACCTCCACTAGTCAAGGTTGTGGAAAATGTTATAATATTAATTTGAATGCTTATTTCACTAACCTTGCAAACATGGAGGCAATGAGAAAAGCAATTGCTAGACTCAATGAGATCATTGGCAAGGGCTGCTTGAGTGGTAAGGCTGAAGTAAGTGACAAGAAGACAAATGATTCAAAAGGGCCACAATTCAAGCAAGGAAGGCATCTCTCAATCAAGCATGGGCTTGGACACATAAAAGGAGCCAAGACAAATGGAAGAAATATAGTGAATGGCTATGAGTGTGTGCTATTTGAGAAGAAGGGCAAAATTAGTATAGATCAACCTGCACATATCGTGGTAGTGCAGCGTCCCCGAGCAGTAGTGTCGCACCACGACAGTGCCGCAGTGAAGGCCGGTTGTACCGCTCCCCGCAAAAATGGGAAGGCTACCAATTCTGCTCTTGATCAAACTAAGCCCAAGAAGAAGGTGTACCAGGAGAAATAGGTTTTTCAGAAGCCTAAGGAACCAGTGTGGGCCAGAAAGAATAAGTATGCTTATCAACCAAAGACTTATGCACCTCGACAAAGCTTGACATCATGCTTTGTTTTGAGGAATAACAGCAGTGGGTAATTGGTTGTAAAATATATTGGAAAGAAAACCAACATATATAGGAATACTTCTATTTGGGTTCCTCAGATTCTTGTGACTAACATGCAAGGCCCCAATTCAAATTGGGGACTTAAATTTAGCAACTAAACTTGTTTTGTAGGCATACTCCTCCGGAGGGTCAAGTTAGGGTACTTGATAGTGGATGTACAAATCATATGACCTGAAGAAAGGAGTATGTTCCTATCATATACCCCGAAGATGGATTCAAATGAAAATATTCTCTTTGGAGACAACTCTAAGGGGGACTGTGATTGGTCTCGGTAAAGTTGCTATAACCCTTGAAGCATTCAATTACAAATGTTTTATATGTTGATTCGTTATGGGTACAATTTGTTGTTCGTCTCTCAATTATGCTGAGATGGGCTTCAATTGTCTCTTTACGGATAAGGGTGTGGAAGTCTTTAGAAGTGAGGATTCATCTATTGTCTTTATGGGTCATTTAAAGAACAAGCTTTACCTAGTTGATTTCAACAAATGTAAGTTAATCTTGAGACTTGTTTAGGTGGCAAAATCTAGCATAGGGGTGGCTTTGGCATCGTCCGACTAGCCCATGTTGGGATAAGGAACTTGGCCAAACTTCAAAAGGACGAACATATCCTTGGGCTAACAAATGTTCACTTTGAGAAAGATAGGATATGTAGCGCTTGTCAGGCTAGAAAGCAAGTTGGCGTACCTCACCCACCAAACAGCATCATGACCACGACGCAACCATTGGAGCTCATACACATGGATCTCTTTGGACCGGTCACCAACCTAAGTATCGAGGGTAACAAATATGGTCTTGTTATTGTTGATGATTATTCTTGTTTTACTTGGGTATTTTTTTTGTTTGATAAGTGTCAAGTTAGAGACAAAGTGAAGACATTTGTTAGAAGAGCTCAAAAGGAGTTCAGTCTCCCCATCAAGAAAATGAGAAGCGACAATGGGACCAAATTTAAGAACACCCAAGTTGAGGAGTTTCCTGATGAAGAGGGCGTCAAGCATGAGTTTTCAACTCCATACACCTGTCAACAAAATGGTGTAGTAGAGAGGAAGAACCGTACACTCATTGACATGGCCGAACATCTTTTGGTGTGACGCCATCAACACCGCTTGCCATGCCATCAACCGCCTCTACCTACACAAGAAGTTGAAGAAAACTTTATATGAGCTTCTAATCGGTAACAAGCCTATGGTGTCTTACTTTAGAGTGTTTGGATGCAAGTGTTTTATACTTAACAAAAAACCCAAAATCTCTAAGTATGCACTTAAAGTTGATGAAGGTTTTCTTCTTAGTTATGGATCAAATGAGCATACCTACCGTGTCTTCAACAAAACCTCCGGGAGAGTTAAGGTTGCGGTAGATGTGACATTTGATGAATCTAATGGCTCTCAAGTGGAGCAAGTTGATTCAAGTGTTGTAGGAAAGGAGGATCTACCATGTGAAGCAATCAAGCAATTGGCTATTGGTGATATTAGACCACAAGAAGATGAAGTCACTAAAGTGGTGATTCCTCAAGTTGCTGCTGCACCAATTTCTACTAACATACCTGATGCTACACTGCAGCAAACACTTGCTGCAACTCTAGAGCGTGGTAGTGCCACACTTGAGGGCGGCAGTGCCGCACCTACATAGTCAACAGCAGCTGATTCAAGTCCAACTCTGATTCAAGGACAGAACCTACAACCTATATTCGGGCAAGAAGATAATGAAGATCCAGAAGATGGCCAAGAGGCCATTGATCATCCAAGGCTAAGGCAAACAATACAACAGGATCATCCTATTGACAACATCCTTGGGAGTGTTCGAAAGAGGGTAACAACTCATTCACATTTAGCAAACTTTTACCAATATTTCTCGTTTGTTTCCTCTTTGAAACCTCTTAGGGTTGAGCAAGCACTTGGTGATCCAGATTGGGTGATGGCCATGCAAGATGAGCTCAACAATTTTGAAAGAAATCAAGTGTGGACCTAGGTGGAGAGACCCAACTCCAATATCATTGGCACCAAGTGGGTCTTCCGCAACAAGCAAGATGAGAATGGCATGGTGACAAGAAACAAGGCAAGATTGGTTGCTCAAGGTTTCACTCAAGTAGAGGACTTGGACTTTAAGGAAACATATGCACCGGTGGCAAGACTTGAAGCAATCCGAATGCTTCTAGCCTATGCCGCTCATCACAATTTCAAGCTATATCAAATGGATGTGAAGAGTGCATTCCTCAACGGCCCCATTCAAGAACGTGTCTATGTTGAGCAACCACCGGGCTTTAAAGATCATAAGTTTTCCAATCATGTCTACAAACTCCAAAAGGCGCTCTATAGGCTTAAACAAGCACAAAGAGCAAGGTATGATTGCCTTAAGGAATTTTTGCTTAAACAAGGCTTTGAAATAGGCAAAGCCAATCCTACCCTTTTCACTCACAAAGTTGGGAAAGATATATTTGTGTACCAAATATATGTCGATGACATAATATTTGGTAGTACTAATCATTCTTTTTGTTAGGAATTTAGTAGGATCATGACTAAGAGATTTGAGATGTCCATGATGGGTGAATTGGAGTTCTTCCTTGGATTTCAAATCAAGCAAGTGAAGGATGGAACTTTCATTAGCCAAACGAAGTACACTCATGATATGCTCAAGAAGTTTGACATGGTGAATGCCAAGCCTATCAAAACTCCCATGCCAACCAATGGACATCTAGATCTCAATGATGAAGGGAAAGCCGTGGATACTAAGGTATATCGCTCCATGATCAGCTCTCTACTTTATTTATGCGCATCTAGACCCGATATTATGCTTAGTGTGTGCATGTATGCTAGATTTCAAGCTAACCCAAAAGAGTGTCACTTAGTGGCCGTTAAGAGAATCTTGAGATATTTAGTACACACTTCTAACCTTGGCTTGTGGTATCCAAAGGGCTCTAGGTTTGATCTACTTGGGTATTCGGATTCCGATTATGCTTGTTGCAAAGTAGATCGAAAAAGCACTTTGGGGACATGTCAATTCGTTGGACGGTCCCTAGTGTCTTAGAGTTCTAAAAAGAAAAATTGTGTAGCCCTTTCCACCACCGAGGTTGAGTATGTTGTAGCTGATGTATGTTGTGCTCAACTACTTTGGACAAGGCAAACCTTCAAGATTTTAGATGTCACTTCACTAAAATCCCACTCTTGTGTGACAACGAAAGTTCCATAAAGTTAGCCAACAATTCCGTAAGCCACTCAAGAACTCAGCACATAGACATCCGACATCATTTCTTGAGAGACCACGAAACCAAAGGAGATATCAAAATTTGCCATGTGAGTACCGAAAAGCAACTAGCCGATATCTTCATAAAGCCCCTCGACGAGTCAAGGTTTTGTGCTTTGCGTATGTAAGTGACCGTGAGGCCTAAGAGGGGGGGGGTGAATTAGGCAACTTAAAATTCTACTTCTAACTAAGGCCTCTAATTTCACCTAGTAAAACCTATGCAAGAAAGTAAACTATCTAAATATGCAACTACGGTTTTGCTAGTGTGTTGCTATCTCTACCGCAAAAAGGAGTTATGCAACCTAGGTTCCAAACCTATCAACTAGCCTATCACTAAGCTAGGCTAGTAAGGTAGAGATATGCAAACTCACGTCGACGACTCTGGTATTTTTACCAAGATATTGAGAAGCGCACAAGCTTTCCCCTAGTCCTCGTTGGAGCCTCTAGCAAGGAATCCCTCACAAAGGCCAAGCTCCTGGTCGGGTAACTCTGTGGATAGCTCCGGGCCTTTCCCACCCACAAGTGGGTCTCCGATGTGCCTTCCGACAAGCCTCTCCCAGACCGCTCCCCGCTGTCTTCACTATCAAGCTTCCGGCCAAATCGTCGCGGGCCTTGTTTCCTTTGGCACACGGTGGCGGCCACACCACAAACGCGGTTGGTGTGATCTCGTAAGACTACAAGCCCCTCTGATGTACAACAATGGTGCGCGCAAGCACCAAGTGGTAAGATGTGTGCAAACCTCACTAAACACTAGGCCTAAACCTACAGCAAGCGCATAAGCGGTGGTCTAACTAACCTAAGCACTTCACAAAAGCACCTATGCTAATCACAGAATGTATCACTAAGCACTATGCAAGTGAAGATCACTAAAGTGGTGTATCAACACTCTTGGTATGTTTCCTCAGCTCTCCACTCCTCAAATGGCCGGTTGGAGGTCTATTTATAAGTCCCATGGAGAAAGTAGCCATTGACGACGAAACCTAGCTTTCTGCCATTGACCGGACGCGTATGGTCGTCTAGACCGTTGAAGCCGACCGTTGGCGCTCACTATTGATCGGACTCTCTAGCGAGTTCGGTCGCTTACCATCTGACGCGTTCGGTCAATGTTTCGCCATTCTAGAACCTCTCTGGACTCGATCGGACGCCACTGCCTGGCGCATCCGGTCATCCATATCTACTGCGTCCGATCCTCGCTGAGTTGTTGCCGCGATGATGAATAGTGATGTTCGTGCATTCGGTCACTACCTCGCTCAGAGTTCGGTCGCTGTTGTTGACGCCTGCTATTGCCGAGCAACTGATTGGACGCATCCGGTCCTCATTGGGCCGCGTTCAGTCACCTCTGCCAAGCTTATTTTTTTACGATCTTGCGTTCGGCTTGGTTCCCATCTCCGTGCTTGGACTTTGCTTGATATCTTGGGTCTTCCCTTATGCTTTTAGGGTCTTGCTTATGGTGTTGATCATGGGATCATCATGTCACCTTCGTCCAAGTCACGTCTTGCACCCTATTGAACTACAAAACAATTACTTGCAAATTCATTAGTCCAATTTGGTTGTGTTGGTCATCAAACACCAAAATCCAAAGTAAATGGGCATAGGGTCCATTTTGCTTACAGCGTAGTGAGCTAAATATACTTGATTCTCGTAATGTGGTTTGAATTTTAGCATGCCTCTGTTTGATAAACTAGTATCTTGGCAAAAGAGTTGAAAATTTTTATATTGTGCATGAAAATGATTTATAAAAGGCAACTTATGTATCATGATCATGGTCTATATTGATTATTTGTTTCTGGTCATGGTATATAGGTGATATGTGTCCATATCTTATACAGAGAGAGTCATATAGATTATAGCTAACTCCCACTATTTTGGGGAGTGCGACAGTGCCGCGCCTGCCGTGCGGCAGTGCCGGGCTAGGCATGCGGCAGTGCCGCACTTTGAATCTCAATAGAGATTCAACCTAAATAGTTTTACTATAGGGTCCATTTATTCTTCCTCTTATCCTCAGGTCCACAATAACTTCTTTCCCTCTCTCTTCCCCCGACACCGATGCTCGTGCCTCTCTCTCCTCTCGCGCCCACACCGTCGCTTGGCCACGCATTGTCGGTCTCTGGTAGTGCCACGGCAGCTGCCAGCCCTTCCTCAACGTCTCTAATGGCTACTACTGCCCCTGGCCTGAGTAGTTTCTTCCCTCTCCTCTCCCATCCTTGGTTGAGAAGATGGAGCACGGAGATAATGACCGAAGGGGGAAAAGAAAGATGAATGAGCAAAGATACAAGGATCCACCTCGTTGTGGTCGAGGGAGGTCAATAGTAGTAGGCAGTAGTGTAGCTCCAAGGGGACTTGGTGACAGGGGGAGGCACGAGCAATACATTGAAGATGAGGAGAGGCTAGAGATGATAGGTCATACCACTAATGTCATTCCTGACACCCCACAATATCTCTCTGAGTTTGATGGTAGATACATAAGAGACTTTGAGGGTGAGATCATCATGAGACCTCTAAATGACTCCCGCCAGCATGCAGTTGTCAACTATTCCAAGTGTTGGAAGCTGGTGGAAGAGGCAAGGGGATCAATCCCTATGCAGTGCGCAAGGATTTGGACATTGATTACAGATTCTAGAATGAGTTTCATTCCAACTTTTATGCCACTATCATTCTTGCATCCAATAAAACCAAGATCATCAAGATATAGTACATTAATTGGGATGAGATACAGGAGAAGGAGGAACCTGAGTTTGACAAGGTAATCAAAATTTGTGATAGGTTCTAGCTTTCAGACATCATGGGTTTCCAGTATAACTGGAATGAGGAGGTCCTTGCACAGTTTCATGCTACATACTTCTATGACCAGACCTCTGATGAGATTCACTGGATGACTGATGGTTAGCACTACTGAGTCGACTTTGTCACTTTCAGCCAGATTCTTGGCTTTGGGGAGGAGCACAGAGGTTACACATACATTCATAATGAGCCTCGAGCTGAGATCCGTGACATATGTTACATGTAGAGAGATAGAAGGATTGCAGATGGCAAGAGGAGTGGTCTACATAGCTTCTATTACATCCTCAACAACCTCATCAGGAACACCATCAACCCAAAGGATGGAGCAGCCTCACATATTAATGGCTATGTGAGAAATGTGTTGGCTAGATTTGCTCTAGGTGGGGACAAGTTTAATGTCCCTAGATTCATGTGGACTGAGTTGAGATTTACAGTGGAGGATGGGAGGAGGGGGTTGCCCTATGCCTCTTACCTCATGTTTATGATTGAGAGGGTCACTGGATTTTATTTTCCAAAGGATGGGATGCACACCATCTATAAAATTGAGAAGACCCAGCCAGCTACAGCTACTCAGGGAGCGGGGAGCTCTCATGCTCATGTAGACATCCCTGAATCTTCTCGCTCTAGGTCTCACAGAGGAGACAAGATGAAGAAGTTTGGTAAGTGGTTGAAGGCAATCTTCAGCAAGTGTACCTATGCAGCTGACAGAGCGTATGAGACACATCTTGAGCAGCGTCAGTAGCGTGGACATGACCTTCCACCACTTCCTCTTATTCCACCTCCTCCATAGTATGACCTTCTGAGTCTCTCAAACACAAATTAAGATGATGAGGAGGAGAAGCAGGGACGAGCAGCAGATTGGGATGAGACCCTAGAGGGATACCGTCAAAGACAGGAGCCGAGGCGTTCCACTCACTACACCACCACCACTCACCGTCAGGGCCATGCACATATTGACTCCGACAACGATGATGGTGATGGTGGCACCAGGACTGCTGCAGGAGGTGCTAGGGCTGCAAGAGGTGATGATATTGATTGGACGAACATCTAGGGAGATGAAGAGTAAGTGTTGATCTTTCTTCTTTTCTTCTCTTTTTGCTGCTTTATGCCAAAGGGGGAGAAAATTAGAGGGGTCATCAACAACTTTTTCGATGCCATGGAGGTTGTTGGAGCTAGAGTCATATTCGTATCTATTTAGAGTAGTCTTCATTAGGTGAGAGTTTGAGAGTCCATTATGCTACTTAAGTACTTTATATATGTATGGGATATGGACCTATAATATCTATGCTGTCGCTTGTGATACAATTGTGCTAGAATATATAAAAGGATCAAGATGCCCAAGAGGGGGGGGGTGAATTGGGCTAATTACAAATTTCTTTGCAATAATCAAATCCTATAGTTAGCCAAATTAACCCCTTATGCCTAAAAAGTGTTTCTATTGATCTAACGCACAAAAGTTTAGCACCCTAAATTCCAATCCTACTCTAGCATGGCAATTATAGGAATATAAATGACAAGTAATGAATTGCTCAAAGTAAATGTTTAAAGTAAAGAGAGGGGAAGGAACGCAGCGATGTTTTGTCGAGGTATCGGAGAGTCGTCACTCCCCACTAGTCCTCGTTGGAGCACCCGCGCAAGGGTGTAGCTCCCCCTTGATCCGCGCAAGGATCAAGTGCTCTCTACGGGTTGATTCTTTGACACTCCATCACGGTGAATCACCCACAACCGCTCACAACTTGAGTTGGGTCACCCATAAGCTCTACCGGATGAACACCAAACTCCCAATCACCACTAAGTCATCTAGGTGATGGCGATCACCAAGAGTAATAAGCACGAACTCTCACTTGACCACGACAAGCCTAATGAGAAGGGTGGATGCACACTTTGCTACTCTTGCTTCACTAATAAGGGCTCTCTTTGGGGTTCTCAAATCTCAATCACCTCACTAGTACCTTGCTCTTCTTGGCACTTTCTAAGGTGTTTCTCAGCTGTTGGAATGAGCAAAAGTACCCACACACACGAATGGAGGTGGTATTTATAACATGGGCTGAAAAACGAACCGTTATGTGCCTCTACGGGGTGACCGGATGCTCCGGTCATATTGACCGGACGCGCCGGTCAGTTTACCCCAAACTCCAGTGTTTACAGTGTGACCGGACGCGTCCGGTCACAATTTACCCTCACTGGAACCTTACTGATGTCGACCGGATGCTGGACCTCAGCGTCCGGTCACTTCACTTCTTAGCATCCGGTCACTTCCAGACGACTTCACCTTGATCAAATGAACTGACCGGACTCTGAGCCAGCATTTAGTCACACCGGAGCCAGCGTCCGGTCAGTATTTGACCCTCCATTCACTTTCAACTTTCGATCATATGTGAATGAAGTTTGCTCCATTGGATCTCAGGACCATTTTGGAGCTACCTAGCGCTAGTTTTAGCAAGTGTGCACCACATCTAACCCACTAGACTCACCTAGGTCAAGCTACCTGTCCATACCCCCTTAATAGTATGGCCAAAGGAAAAACAAAGTCCTAAACTACTCTAATTGTCACTCCAACTCCAATCGACACTTAGAACTAGTTCATCCTTAACCTTGTCGTCCATCCTTTGAAAACCGAAATGATTTCCATCGTAGGGGCATGACCATCATGATAGCCTAATCGATCTCCATTACCGTGACCTAACTTAATTGCCTCTACAAAGCACACGTTAGTCACAATAATCATGTATTGTCATTAACCACCAAAACCCAAGGCCTAGATGCTTTCAATCTTCCCCTTTTTGGTGATTGATGACAATACCACCTCAAGTATGTAAAAGAGATGAGGGTTTTAACATGCTTGGTTCATATAAGCTTTTGACAATAAGAACAAAGTGTTAGGCAAGCTTATATGACCCAAGCCATCATGATGTACTCAAAAGATATGAAATAAGCATGAGTACAAGTAATAAAGTTCATTTGCATCGGAGTAAAACGCGGAAGCAAAGCAAAAGAGCATAGCACAAGTGATATGACATATAAATGATTCAAAGTAGAGAGCACACATGTCACATATCACGATCACGTAGATATCACTATCACATAGATATAGTTTAATGCATAGAGGTAAACACACGACGAATGCATAAAAGTATATCACACATAAAACTCCATATGTACTAGATAATAAGCTACTCAGTAAGCTAAGCTCCCCCTAAATAGTCGCTCCCCCTAAGACTATCATACTCGAACCCTCTCCCCTTTGGCGTCAAACACCAAAACCTAAGGGTCGATCGACGGGGCGGCAACGGATGAGCCGGGCGCTGAGGTACGAGGAGCGAGCTGAAACTGGGCGCCATCATCATCTGACCCTGAGCTCTAAGTAGTCTGACCCTCTGTAGCTAGAAGCGATGCTGAAGCAGTCTGGGTCGGATCAGGAACTAGAGCTGTTGTAGGCTGTGCTGGTATAACTGAAGCAGCTAGCTCTAATGATGCCACTGAGGAAGGGAGCATCTCTGTAGTCCCGGTAATAGTTGCAATGATAGAATGACCTAAGACATGCAAGTATGGAGGAGTAGGCTGCCCTATCAACTCACTAAAGGATGCACCAAGGCTCTTGGACACTATAGTCTCTGGCACTAGCAGTGAGGGCGTCTCAGTCGGTGTGAAGCCCGTCTAAAGAGGTGTGAACTACGGGGCTATCACTAGCGAAGCAAAATACGGGGACACCTGCTCTATAGGTGAAGCAAACTATGCTAGTGGTTGTCCCTGACTCTGAAGCCCACTAGGCTATAATGCTAGAGTCATCGAAGTGGTGGCAGGCTAACCAAGCTGGGGCGAAGGTTGTGGCGGTGGAGCCCCAATCGCTGTCACTACATGCTGCATGAATCCGAGAAGCTGCTGTTGATGCATGGCCTACTGCTGCTACTGTATGGCCTGCTGCTGCTGCTAGCGTTGGAACTCGTCCTGCCGAGTCTGGAACTGTGCAAAAGTGGCAGCGGTCTCCTAAGCTTGCCAGCTTGGCGTGCCTGATCTCGCCTCATCCGCTCAAGTATAGCAAGGAGAGCGGGGTCTGTCTGCGGTGCAGGTGGAGCTAAACTAGAGCTGTCGACCTCATGATCATATCGACGTGCAGGCATCTAAGGAATGTCCCGGTAGTCCTCGTCTAAGCTGTCACTGGGGTCGCTCTCGACCATCCCCTCCTGCTGAGCAAGCTCCTCCTCCTCAGTAGCTACAATACCCCTGATAATAGCATCCTGCTGGGCTGCAGTCTCTGGTACATCTGGACGACGGCGTGGCTGACTAGGTGCCTGTGGTGTACTATGGTGGATCATCTGAGTCAGGTTATATATATGGAACTTTGTATTAGCACCACTGTACTCATCTAGCATCTCAGGCGGCCTCACTGTAACTGCCCTGTGAATTAGAAATATGATCCAATGGGCATAGGGCAACTGTCGATGACCTCTGAACCCCTCAGTAATAGTATCCTCCATCTCTGATAGAAGGAGATCCCAAATGTCAAATATGGTCTACTGCATCAGGGAGTTGAGAAGCCATAGCTGCAAGCGAGTCAAGCCCTCGCGATACCCCATCCTCGGAATTAGGGTCCTCCTCATAATGGCATCCAGCACTATGGTTGTAGGAGTGAGATCACTGGGAGTCCTGCTCGACCCCTCGTCAAAAGGCTCCTTGAAGCAGTGGCGAACTAAATATGTGGGAGGCACCATACCACCATGAGGGCATCTGGGGGGCACTGTCTGTCCATAGCAAATATCATGTAACCTGATGGGCTGCTCCTAAAGCCTGAGTATCTCCCTGGCCCTAGTGCTCGTCAGCCTATAATCCCTGCCTCTAAATGCAAAGTGAATGTATCTGTGCTGCGGGTCAATCCATAGTGTAGCATAGAACTGACGGACCTAAGATGGAACATATAATCCTATCCGTCCAATCAAGTCAGTTAGCTCTGGCAGATATGTAAGGTAGGGGCGAATGTGCTCTCCAACTGCTGTAACTATAGACTCAATGTTGCACACCCTCTGAGGTCTGAATACAGCTCCACTGTTAAGTTATGCATTGTAGAAATCCTCCTGGAGTGGTGTGTAGAAGTCCTCTGATGCTCTGTCATCCCTCCTCGGTGGGAACCACTGCTCAAACTCCACAACCCTGAGCTGCTGCACCTGCTTGGCCGTGGCGACCCTCAAGTCCAAGTGTGTCATAGGAGGCGGACCCTGTGGTCTGGGCGGTGGACGAGAACCCCTCCGCTGTGTATCTGCCCTCGGTGTGACTGGAGCACTGGTATGACTAGAGCGGCGAAGCTATGGCTGAGGTGCCTGCTCTATCTCCTCGGCCTGCTATCCCTCCTGAGACTGCTCTGCTGATGGTGCCTGCTGCTGTGACTCCCCCTGAGGCTGATCCTCATCGATGGCAACACGCCAACCTCCAATCATGAGAGTCCCAACTGGACCACCAAGAAGGTGCTCAACCCGCTCAAGTGTAGCCCTCACTTCTGGTGAAAGCTGATCTGCAATCCAGACTCCACTACGAGCACCTCCTCTCTCGGCATGCTATGTAGCCTCTGCAACTATGGCTGCTCTAGCTGTCTCTACATCTGGGTACTTGCGCTTCTTTGTTGCAGTCTTCTTCGTAGCCTTGCCTTTTGGATCTGCAAGCAAGCGAGGCGGACGCCTCGGATCCTCATCACCCGGACTGCCTCTAACATTCTTGATGCGAACCATCGGTTGGATCTAAAAGGAACAATAGCCGCTAACAAGAAACAACTGCCAACTGTCACTTCCAAGGCTTGGCCTCGATCCGTACTCGTGAGCTTGACCCCGAGTTGACTGACAACTACCACTAAGACCTCAACGGCACTGACTCGCTGCACGATGGAATAGATCAGGTTTATAAATAATAACACTAAATCTAGAGATGCGAAACCCTAATAGAGCAAGCAATTGGGTACGAAATTGAATCGAAGGCTTGCTACCTGACGAACCGGTGACCCGAGAAGAATAGAAACGGCACGCGGGGAACTACCAAAACACGAGGCTAGGGCATGAGGTGTCGGTGGCACTGGAGTACTAGCGATGGCAGTGGGCAGCGCTAGGGCAGTGGAGCACGCGGGAAGGCTGGCACGGTGGCGCAGGCGAGGCACAGGCTCGCGGCGGGGCAGTGCGGCGGCGCTACAGGGCGGCATGGTAGCATGAGCACTGGAGCAGCTAGCGGCGCATGGAGCAGCGGCGTGCGGTGGAGCGTGGAGGTGGGGCAGGCAGCACGGTGGCGTGGGCTCGGCTGGTACGGCGGCTCGGTGAGGTTGCGGAGGCGGCGATGTGGGTGGACTAGGTTAAAGACGCGTGGTGGCTCGCGGTTATATGGGTCCCCGATGGAGTTGGATAAGGAAAGAAGAAAGGAGTTCGTATGCCGCACGAAACCTATTGACCGGACGCGTCCGGTGGACACCGATCGGACGCAGCCAGAGTTCGGTCACCTTCCCTTGACGCCTTCTTGCTCGACCGGACGCTGAACCTCCAACTGACTGGACGCTGAAATGCAGAGTTCGGTCACTCCTTCGTAGCAGTTCACCTCCTGTGAACTGACCGGACGCTGGACTCCAGAGTCCGGTGCAGCGTCGGTCACCTTTTTCCAGCAAATCTTCAAAGTCTTCGTGCTGCCTGTTCCCAATCAAGTCCCAACTTGAATAAGATCCAAATAAACACCAATTGGGACTGATGTGAGTGACCTCTCTCAAACCCTCAATTTTTTCAAAAATATTTTGCCTTAGGCTATAATTCTTTTTAAGAAAATAGGCAATAAGAGGGCAATTTGAAGACAAACGACAAAACAACATTCATGCATATGCAATGCAATACTTGTAAGTAAATCTAGTTGCTTGTCAAGTTTGATCCAAGGTTAAGCTTCTTCACACGCTTTTCGGCGGTTATCTTAACCATGTTAGACAAGCCCTATATGCATTACAAAATATTAAACATGTTGTATATTACAATGCAATGCAAGGGGACAACACAAGCTCATTTTTTAGTGAAGTTACTAAAATCAAGCACATTGAGCTCATTCCGCACTCTACAAAATGTTGTCCTCATCTAGCGGTTTAGTGAAGATATCCACCAATTGATCCTCAGTCCTTACACCTTCTAGTGAAATATCATTTTTAGCAACATGATCTCTAAGAAAGTGATGACGGATATCTATGTGCTTGGTGTGAGAGTGTTGAACCGGATTATTTGCAAGTTTTACCGCACTTTCATTGTCAGCACAAAAGAGGTACTTTATCTAGAACTACACCATAGTCTAGCAAAGTTTGTTTCATGTAAAGTATTTGTGCACAACAAGCACCCGCGGCAATGTATTCTGCTTCGGCGGTGGACAAGGCCACACTATTTTGCTTCTTGGAGGACCAAGACACAAGTGATCTACCAAGCAAATGGCACCCTTCGGATGTGCTTTTTCTATCAACTTTGCAACCGGCATAGTCCGAATCGGAATAGCCAACTAACTCAAATATAGCTCCTTTGGGATACCAAAGGCCAATGCTTGGTGTGTGCTTAAGATACCTAAGGATTCTTTTTACGGCAATTAAATGAGTTTCCTTAGGATTAGCTTGAAATCTAGCACACATACATACACTAAACATGATGTCGGGCCTAGATGCTGGTCAAATATAACAAGCTACCAATCATAGAGCGGTAGAGAGTTTGAATCAACTGTGTTACCTCCCTCATCTAGGTCGAGATGTCCATTAGTTGGCATTGGTGTCTTGATTGGCTTACATTCATCCATCTTGAATCTCTTGAGAAGATCATTTGTATATTTCTCTTGAGAGATGAAAATCCCTTCTTTCATTTGCTTGACTTGAAAACCAAGAAAGAATGTAAGCTCTCCAATCATTGACATCTCGAAACTCCTTCGACATCAATTCACCAAACTCTTTGCAAGATTCTTCATTTGATGATCCAAAGATGATATCATCAACATACACTTGACAAATGAAGATATGCCCATCAAGCTTCTTGGTGAATAGTGTGGTGTCGACCTTCCCAATGGTGAAGCCCTTCTCAATGAGGAAGTCCCGAAGGCGCTCATACCAAGCTCTTGGGGCTTGCTTAAGCCCATATAAAGCCTTGGACAACCTATAAACATGATTAGGATATCTAGGGTCTTCAAACCCAGGAGGTTGATCAACATAGACTAGTTCATTAATAAAGCCATTTAAAAATGCACTTTTCACATCCATTTGATAAAGTTTTATTTCATGATGTGATGCATATGCTAAGGAGGATACGGATGGCTTCTAATCTTGCAACCGGTGCAAAGGTCTCTCCTAAAATCCAAACCTTCAACTTGAGAGAACCCCTTTGCCACTAGTCTTGCCTTGTTCCTCACAACAACGCCTTGATCATCTTGCTTGTTTCGGAACACCCACTTTGTTCCAATGACTCTTGCACCTTTTGGCCGCTCTTCAAGAGTCCAAACTTCATTTCAGGTGAAGTTGTTCAACTCTTCATGCATTGCATTTATCCAATCCAGAATTTTGAAGAGCTTCTTCTACCTTAGTAGGCTCAAAGCAAGAGACAAAAGAGTGATGAGCAATAAATAAAGCAAGTTTTTGTGAGCGAGTCATTACACCCTTTGATGGACTCCCTATGATGAGATCTTGTGGATGATCTTGTAGTAGAGGTGTATTTCTTCTATTGACCACTTGAGGAGGAGGTTGTGGAGCATCAACATCTTGTGCTTGTACCACCATTTGATCATGGGAGACATGAGTAGTCTTCATTTTCTACTCTCCCATCTTTATCACCATCTTGTGGCACACTTGATGAAGAAGGTGGATCAATCACTTGTACATCATCTTCATCATCTTTAGGCTTGATGTCTCCAACCAGAATGTTCTTCATAGCCTCCCTCAATGGTTCATCACCTACATCATCAAGATTCTCATGTGCTCCTTGGGAGCCGTTAGATTCATCAAATTCCACATCATATGTTTCTTCAACCAAGCCGATGGCATGATTAAATACTCTATATGCTTTGGACTTTGATGAGTAACCAACAAGAAAACCAATATCACAACGTCTTTGAAACTTCCCTAGGTGTTGTCGCTTCTTGTAGATGTAGCATTTGCAACCAAACACCCTAAAGAAGGAGACGTCCGGCTTCTTCCCATTGAGCAACTCATAAGGTGTCTTGCTAAGGAACTTTTGAAGGAATAGGCGGTTTGATGCATAGCATGCGGTGTTGATAGCTTCTGCCCATAGAGCTTCGGGGGTGTTGTACTCATCAAGCATTGTTCTTGCAAGAGTGATCAATGTCGGTTCTTCCTCTCAACTACACCATTTTATTGAGGAGTATATATTGCGGAGACCTCATGCTTGATCCCAACTTCATCACAATAGGCTTCTATGTTTGTGTTGTCAAATTCCTTCCCATTGTCACTTCTTATCTTCTTAAGCTTCACTTCAAATTCATTTTGAGCTCTCTTGGCAAACTTCTTGAAACAAGATGCAACTTTGGATTTGTCATGAAGGAAGAATACCCATGTATACCTTGAATAGTCATCAA
>NW_027096812.1:19438-60000 GCF_019320115.1 Miscanthus floridulus | reverse complement strand
GTCCTCCCGATATGATATGAATGTAATCCTTGAATTTTGTTGTAACTAACCAACGCCATGATTTGTAGAATGCAAGTGCACATTGTCAAACAAATGCCAAGTCTAAAAGCCGGGTATGTAGACCCTCAAGCTATAGCCCAATGAAATTTTAATTACCCTAAACAGTGGACAGTGGATGCCAAAGAGCTAGCTGCTGCAAAGACTCTTCGGGAAAAAGAGCGCATCTATACGGCGAAACTAAAGGAAGAGTCCCTTAAGGTTGCGGCATACATTGCTCTGGCTTTCAAAAATCTACAACAACACTCTACTATATGGCTACCATACAACTTTGAGTAAGTTCAACTATATACTTAAAGCTTTGTTCGATATATTTTATTCGATGCAAAAGAGCTTATCTAATTCTATGATTAAATCCATGCAGCAACCACTGGATTTGTATAGCTGTCGATGTCGGGAGGAGCATGGCATGGGTCTTTGATTCAATAGATAAGGACCCGGCGACATACAAAGACTTCATATCGATTCTCAAGACGTATACATATCGACAATCCTCATTAGCTTATATGTTTGTATACATACTTGTAACGTTCACTTATGGATACTAACAAGTTGTATTTGCTAAAATAATTTGAACAGGGCATTTAGGTTCTATGTCACTCATCATCACGGAAGGCATGATCCAGCGAGGAAGGAAAAGCTGGCTATAAAAATACTATGTGCGGTAAGTGTAACTTACTTCTTCAGTACTCCGTTACATGGCTGTCAAAAGCATTACCTAACATTTTCATATGCAAAACACACAGTGCCCCAAGCAGAGGCCTAGGAGTGTACATTGTGGATACTATATATGTTCTATGATGAGTAACACCAGTGCCTACAGGAGACACCCCTTAAGGGTAAGTTTGAACCTCTTCATCAGTAGTATAAAAACTTCGTACATGGTATGAAATACTAAACCGAAACTTGTTCTCTTGTAGTGGAGAGAAGAGAAAGGAATGAAAAAAGACCCATACAAGGATGACCAACTCTTAGAGCTCGTCGACGACCTTTGCAACTTCATATTGGACCAGATTGTACACGTCAAAGGCGCCTACCATGACCGAGAGTCTGACTTAGGTAGAAATCCTCAGTACCAACACCTTCGTGAGACTGAAAGGCTAGCTCTAGGACGTTGATAACAATGTTTATGGAATTTGTATATTAAATGATGGATTGTATATATCCTTACGAATTGGACTTGTAATTGTAGTTTATATAATACTATTGTGCTGGTAGTCGCGTTCGGAATGTTGGTCGCGGGGCGTTCGGCAACGCGAACGTGGTTCGGAACGTTGGTCGCGGGGTGTTCGGCAACACGAACGCGGTTCGGAACGTTGGTCGCGGGGCGTTCGGCAACGCGAACGCTGGATGGAATACGCGGAAACAAACAGTTCTGGTCGAATTTGAATTATAAATTTGAATTTTTTTGGCAGAAAAACGTACTGTAGGGGCGGTTTTAGAATGAACCGCCCCTACAAACAGGTATTATAGAGGCAGCTGGCACTACAGCCGCCCCTACAAATCGATTTGTAGGGGCGGATCGAAATACTAGCCGCCCCTACATATCGATTTGTAGGGGCGGCTCAATCACCAACCGCCCCTACAAATCGATTTGTAGGGGCGGCCTGGGAACCGCCCCTACAAATGCATGATTTGTAGAGACGGTTCGGTAGGGGCGGCTGGCCAAACCGCTCCTACAAAGGGTTACCAGCCGCCCCTAAAAATGCTTTGTGTAGTAGTGAAATGCACTCAAATTTTATTACTAAAAATTTTAGGAGAGATCACGGGAAGATAATCTTAAATGTTTTCACAGCAAAGCAACAAACACACGAAAATTTTTGAAATCCACATTTTTGCAATCAGAAACATTCCGGGATGTTACAACTTGCTCTGTTGCAAATAAACAACATGTTTGTTTATCGATCCACACTTCCAAGCGATTTTATTTGCCACAACACAAGTAACCGGTGAGTACCACCAAATACATTATAAGTAGTTATTACACGACGCCGAGCAGGGATAAGCATGACAGCAACAATCTCAGGGCGAGCAATTGGTAATGCAGTAGCAACGAGGGGGAATGTCGGCGCACGTGCCCTGAATGTTGTCGTGGCTTTCGTCTATGCAAACATCTGTGCAGCTGTTTTCGTCCAAGCACCACCCTCGAAAGTTGCCGCTCAGGTGCCTGCAAGTATTTGCTGCCCCAACAGAGGCCATCTCTGACGTACACGCACGAACATCGTTAATTAGCCAGAGGAATAATCAAAAGACATCGCGTCATGCGACGTTACATAGCTTGTGCATGTACCGGCTGTCACGATGACGAGTAGGAGGACGATGGCGGCGGCTGCGGCTGCAGAGAGATTTCTTCGTGAATGTAGCTCCATTTTTTGGTTGCTTCTTTGTGGAATGAAGTTCGTACGTTGATGAAGAATGATCGAGCAGATGACAGATGAGTGAGAAGTTTGGTAATATATATAGAGAGATAGAGAGCTAGAGATGACGTGACAAATTTTGGCTCGTCCAAAACTTTAGCATGAAATATCACACTACCAGGCCAGAACGGCCGGTGGATGAATCCCACCTACAATAAGAATGTTCGGAGAAAGCAAAGTATTCCCCTCCAATCCTCCTTCGGGGGCAGGCATATGTTTCTGTTGTATTCTTGGTAAGTTCAATGGATCCTTTGTTTTGGAGCAGCCAATGCAATGCAGACTTGTCCTCTTGGACTTGTGACTTATATATAAGCCTGACTTCTCGAAACTCAACTCGATGATCCAAGCAAATTTGTCTGCTCGGTTTCTTCTTCAACGTATCAACATGCACTAAAAAACAACCAATGGCGGCTTCATGAAAAATCTCTCTACAGCCGCCGCTGTTGTCATTTTACTTGTCATCGTGGCCGCCGGCTAAATGATTTAGCTTTCACTGATCTCACTTAAGGGACTTGCTGATTAAAAGCTAGGTCACATCGAGATGTCCAGATGCTCCATGCTCATTATGATTATTATCTCCTTAAAGAAAGGCAAGGCTTATCAGCAGTGTTTTTTTCTCACAACAAATCAGTTTCACACTACCACAGACAAGATTAGTAGGGGCGGCTAGTGAGGCTTTGTAGAGGCGGCTCGGCTAGCCGCCCCTACCATACCGTCTCTATAAATCATGCATTTGAAGGGGCGATTCCTAGACCGCCCTTACAAATCGATTTGTAGAGGCAGCTGGTGTTATCAGCCGCCCCTACAAATCGATTTGTAGGTGCGGCTGTAGTACCAGCCGTCCCTATAATACCTGTTTGTAGGGGCGGTTCAGTCTAAAACCGCCCCTACAGTTCATTTTCCGTAAAAAAAAATTCAAATTTACATTTCAAATTCGATCTGAACACACACACATACACACACACACACACACACACATATATATATATATATATATATATATATATATATATATATATATATATATAAAATTCAAATCTGACCATAAGCACAAAAACATTATATAAACTACCATTACAAGTCCAATTCACAAGAATATATACAATCCATGATTAAATAGACATAATTCACAAGTCTAATTCGTTCCACAAGTCCAAACCGTTCCACAAGGTAAGACCAATGTTAAATTCCATACACATTGTTATCAACGGCCTAGAGCAAGCCTTTCAGTCTCACAAAGGTATTGGTACTGAGGATTTCTACCTAAGTCAGAATCTCGGTCATGGTAGGTGCCTATGACGTGTACAATCTGGTCCAATATGAAGTTGCAAAGGTCGCCGATGAGCTCTAAGAGTTGGGCATCCTTGTATGGGTCTCTTTTCATTTCTTTCTCTTCTTTCCACTACAAGAGAACAAGTTTTGGTTTAGTATTTCATATCATGTGCAAAGTTTTTATACTACGGGTGAAGTGGTTCAAACTTACCCTTAAGGGGTGTCTCCTGTAGACACCGGTGTTACTCATCATAGAACATACATAGTATCCACAATGTACACACCCAGGCTTCTGCTTGGGGCACTGTGTGTTTTGCATATGAAAATATTAAGTAATGCTTTTGACAGCCATGTAATGGAGTACTAAAGTAAGTTACACTTACCGCATATAGTGTTTTTATAGCCAGCTTTTCCTTTCTTACTGGATCATGCCTTCCGTGGTGTTCATTGACATAGAACCCGAATACCCTGTTCAAATTATTTTAGCAAATGCAACTTGTTAGTATCCAAAAGTTAACATTACAAGTATGTATACAAACATATAAGCTAATGAGGATTGTCGATATGTATACGTCTTGAGAATCGATATGAAGTCTTTGTATGTCACCGGATCCCTATCTATTGAATCAAAGACTCATGCCATGCTCCTCCCGACATCGACGCCTATACAAATCCAGTGGTTGCTACATGAATTTAATCATAGAACTAGATAAGCTCTTTTGCATCGAATAAAATATATCGAACAAAGCTTTAAGTATAGAGTGGAACTTACTCGAAGTTGTATGGTAGCCATATAGTAGAGTGTTGTTGGAGCTTTTTAAAAGCTAGGGCAATGTATGCCAAAACCGTAAGGGACTCTTGCCACTGTTTCTTCGCACGGATGTCCTCTTTCTCCCGAAGGATCTTTCAAGCAGCTAGCACTTTGGCATCCAGTTTCCACTATCTAGGGTAATTAAAATTTGTTTGTGCTATAGCTTGAGGGTCTATATACCCAGCTTTCACACTTGGCATTTGTTTTACAATGTGCACTTGCATTCTACAAATCACGACGTGGGTTAGTTAGAACAAAATCCAAAGATTACATTTATATCATATCGGGATGGCAAGGACGTATAGGCACCACGTGCGAATTATATTCATTTCCATTGCTCCGAGGTGAAAGCATGTCTACATGTCGTTGAAGTCAAAGATAATTTTCTCGGCTGGGCTTCCAAATGTCCCGATGGGGAAGCATTCTTGTATGAGGTCTATGCTCGTTAGGAGAACACGCAAGTACCAATCATGTAACCTTCTCATTCCAAGTGGTAGGCGCTGGATGTCTTGGTTTGGTAGGAAGGGCTCGCCTCTTTCATATGTTTTCGGGCAATCCTTTGACACTTGATGGCATCAACATTTGGGATCTTCTTTGTTGTTTGGTGGACTTTGCTAGTGACGGCCTCCTCAGAAGCCCGTGTTGGGACTTTTTTAACTTGGTTCTCAGGCTTGAACTGGTCATGGGCATACCACTTGTGCACCGATGAGACGTCTTTCATCGGAACATAAATTAGCCTTATGGTGATTGGATGCTTCTTTCGAAGTTCTCATTCAGGCACGTCCTCATCTTCTTGTGCATCACCTTCTTCAGGAGGCACTCTATGGCAGAACCGCCTGAAATAACACACCTTCAGAGGCGCTCGTCTTCCACCAGACACTAAGCACCCCGAGAGCAAGCTACATCGGGCAGATTTCGTCGACCACACCCCTTGGGAGAACTCGAATAATCCACATTTTCACCAGGATCCAATAATGAGAATGAGTTTACATTACTTAGTCTATTTCATACAACCAGATTTCTTAGAAAGACATTATTACATACCAAGTTCAGAGTGCGGAAATTAAACAGCGGAATAAAAATAAACATCTATCAATAATATACAAGGATCTGTCTGTGCCCACCAAAAGAATCCTTCACACAACGGCTACCCCTCAAGCTACACCTGCAACAGGGGTAAATAAACCCTGAGTACACAATGTACTCGCAAGACTTATCCGACTAGTGGGAATAATTTTCCGACTCCAAGGGATATGATAAGCTTTATGGTTTGCTGGTTTTCCTTTTTGTAGAAAGCAATACCAATAGTGAATCCTTATGTATGCTTATTATTAGCAGTCATGATTAGTTCATTATCTAACAATTCTATGTAAGCACCTATTCTACTTTCAAGCAAGAGTTGAGTAAACAGTTCCATTTCACCACCTTTCATCATTTAGTTCTTACTACGGTGCTAGACTGCAGACAAGCCATACCGGATCGCCTGGTAATTCACGAATCAATGTGCCCAGCTGGGTACCCCAAAGCACATGCCCCGCTTGTACCCTAGGCACAAGCAGGACCAACCCACCCCTCCCTTATCATAGGGTCTAGGTCCCCGTCCAAACTTGGACTCCAAGCCCCCGCTCCTGAGTCCCGGACTCAGTGTGGTGCTTACACCACCACCATCCCCACCTCCAACCAGTCAGTCTGGAAAGAGCCGAAACCCACGACAAGAGAGCAACAAGCCATCACTGCGCCCATGCACAAGTATGTGTTCGGAATAATAAGTCTGTGACTTGCCTATAACCCAATGCAACGGTCGGTCCTTAACCGACACAGACAGGAAAATAATGTTACCAAGCTATGCCCCATTAGCCGCAGGACACAACCTCTTACACCCACCGATACCCAAACCATATCCCTACCCGGTCTCTATTTTCCTTTCACCATTTTATCATGAGTGATCATAATAATCACCTATTGTGAGTAACAGCAGGTTACTCACACTACCGAAAATCCTAAGCATAGCAGCTACTCGACCTATGCTAGTAGGACACACAGGTAGGTATATATATGCATGTAGTTTCTATAAAATGCCTGTAACATAAACGCATATAACATCCATATAAATCCAGTGATCATTCAAAATAAGGGTTATGCATCGGGGCTTGCCTTGGGCAGGCGGGGTGTTAGCAAAGTCAGCAACTAATGGCTCCGAGGCACCCTCCTGGACGAGAATCTCCTCCTCGTACTCCTCAATGATCTCCTCGTACTCCTGCTCGCCCACATTCACAAACTCTACCAACTCGTTATCTACTTGCATGAAATGATGATGCAACACTTAGTAATACGGCAACAACTCTTAAAATAAGAATACATCTATCAAGCTACTAAGCTAGCTCTACCAATCAAGACGCTAAGTTACCTATTATTACCACTAAACAGGTATGAAACATTGCATGTATTATCTTAGCAACTAATGGCATCCTTATTCATAATATCGATTTACTATATATATGATAAAACAAGGAGTACTAGCTACCCTATTTATCAACCTATTCTAAGGGTACAAAATTACAGTGAGCAACTAATAATACAATGAACCTACTATAAAAATTTCACGGTCAAAGCTATTACCAATTTGCCACAAAAATTCCTACAATTATTAATCTAAATAACATTAACACTTTCAATGATTTAATAGACCTTAGCATCAGCATAGACATGTATCAACTAACCATACTAGCAGGTAGACCATATTTTTAGGAACTCAACATAATTTATTTCATAATTTTTGGCTACTTATATGAATTGTATTAATTTCCAAAGTTAAATTTAGGATGTAAAATACAAAGCTATTTCTATCTTCTATAAATTGAAAAGCGAATTTAACCCGCGCGGCCCATGAGCGAGCAATGTGGCCCACTCCCGCGCGGCCCATGAGCGAGTGACGCGGCCCACGCGTGGCGCGGCCCAATCGCGCGGCAACGGCCTACGATGGGGAGCCCCACGCGCGCCGGCATCTTTTGCGAAAACGCCCTCGAGCTACCGGTGATTCCCCCCGAGGTCTGCAACACTATTCTTACAGTTTGTGCTTATATAGATAAGCCCCTCCCCATTCACTTCTTTACCATGGGCGAGTCCTCCGGCCACCCCCGCGTGCACCGGCGCGGCGGTGATGGCACTAGACCACCACGTTGTCCATCTGGGACCCGCCCTGACCCAGATAACAGGCTGAACAGCACCTACAACCCTAGTGCCTACCCTAGCTGAGGTTACTGGGGTGGCGGAGCTTATGGAAGCGGCGGCCATGGTGGCGCGACCACGTCGGCCACCCTAAGCCTCCGCGGGGAGAGCTAGCTAACTCTAAAGCACCACTATCATACCTAGGTTGCTGCTATGGTGATGGTTTGGGCGGGGATGGACCGGGTGCATCCGGCCATGTGCACACGGCAAGTTCGCGATGGACTGCAGTGGCGCGACCATGTCGACGGCGCCGGGAAAGTAGTAGTGGTTCAAGTGGGGTGCGCAGGGGTTGGAGGTGATCAAGGCGAAGACACGGTGCCACGGAATTGGATGGAGGTGGATGGTGCGAGGCTAATTTGGTGGGCGTCGCCGTTCAGTCTTAACGTGGCCGTCGGCGGGAAAACTTCAAATTCAGGCTCGACACAGTACGACTGCAACAGTGGGTGGGTTTAGCGCGTAGCTAGGATCCCATTCAAGTTTTTTGGCACACGCAATTACTCTAAATTGGACCAGGCGCTGTGATTTGCTTTGGCGCGGCTTGGCTGGGCCGGTGCGACGCCAGTCACGGCGGCGGTGGTAGGGAAGCAGGGCACGTGGGCGGATGGGACGACAGCGGGCCTCGTCAGACTTCGACTGGGGCGTGTCTTGGCGGGGTGTGGGTGCCGTGGCTGAGGGTCCCTCGCCCCAAATGCAGTGGACGAGCGAGCGCGTCGGTGACAGGCCGTGGCCCGCATGCTGCGGCGCCATTAATGGCGTCGCGACGGCGTGCAGGGCCACGCAGACGGCATCCACCCAGTCAGAGAGGAACAGCGCAGCACAGCGTAGACATAACGCGACGCAACGTAAGGCAGTGACACGGTGAAGCAGAGCGGCCAGGCGGCAGCGGACCGTCCAGGGCGTCAGGCCCGCGACGGCAATGGCAGGGACGCGGCGGGGCAGAGCGGCCAGGCCAAACGACCCCAGCGTCCCACCGAGCACGGCGGTGCGCGTGTGTGTGTGTGTGCGTGCGTGCGCGTGTGCGTCAGACGGCCAACGCTGTGACGCCGAGTGCCCAAAGCACAGTGTCCGCGCCCACGCGATGAAATCGGCTAGGAATGTGCCATGCAGGCTTTTTAAAGCGTCCTAAAAATCCAAATCGTTGATTCAATCGCCAAACCACCTATGCTATACTTAATAGGGTATGTTAGGCTACTAAAACAAGCCCTAATACCACACCACTCCTTAACCCAATTACTCTTCAAAAATTGCCAAACAAAGCTTTGTCAAACCATTTTTCAGTCTTAAAAATTTGACTAAGTCTTGATCGGATTCGCGTCAAATTCGATTTCCAAGCTATTAGACCAGTTAGCTAGTTAATACATTTTTCGACCGCAGGTACTTCATTGTCATCTACAAACTTTGTACTTCTAACTTTATTAAAGTTCCGTATATACGTTTTATAGTGTTTTCGTTCAATAAAAATTCACGAACATCCTTACTTGATAAGTTTAGCAGTACTTCCAAAACTTATACATATCCTTCTGATTAAGGTGATCAGAAATGGATTGATCTAAGGTAAAATAGGCAGGGAAGATTCAAGGCAAGATTCATCTTGATTTCTTTGAAGTAATAAAGATCTTAAATTTTTTTAAGCAAAAACCATCTTAATTTTGAGCATAAGCTAATCAACAGATTGAAATTAAACCAAACCATACCTACAGGATTGTGTTAGGGGCAGCAGGACACTATGGCAGGCATGGTTTGAACTTTGAATTTCTTGACTTTGAGATTGATAATACACTAATTAATCTATCGAACTGAAACCTGATTGACATATACAGGACATCGTTCTGACTTCTGAGGTAACACTATAGTAAGGATGTAGCCATAATTTAGATGATACACCAATTAATCTATTGAATTGAAACATAATTCTATGGTATCTGCAGGATTACGTTTGAGGCATTGGAGGCATCATGATAGGAATGATACCTCTTAATTTTGATATAATACACTGATAAATCTTTTGAACGGAACCCTAACTCTATGATATCTACAAAATTCCGCTCCAGAACAGAAACTCCACGGCCTATAAGCACGGCAATAAGCCAAAAAACGAACTCAGCATGAATGAATTAACTAAAAGTAACGATCGAACATCGCAGACCATGCGAGCAATTTATAAGGATCTTCGTATGGAAGGCGCAATAGAGATTTGGCCATACATACACGACCCCATCCTAGACCGAGAGATTAGGGGGATGAATCAGGGCGGGGGGGGGGGGGGAGGGGCCACATACCTTGACGAGAAGATCGGTAGGGCCTTGCTTAGTTCGCTTTCGCGGCGGCGGCGGTGTGGTGTGACTTCGCGATTGGGATTGAGGTAGTTCGGGTTGGTGAAATCTGAGGGAGGCCGGAGGTGGACTTTATAGTGAGGGAACGGAGGGTTGCCGTGACCAACTGGTGGGGTCCCGGTGATGTCACGGCTCACGGTCACGGCAATGGAAATATAGAATCACACGTTTTTTTTATGAGAAAAATATGGAATCACACGTGAGCGAGAGTCCGTCGGCCCGTCGCGGCGTCCATGGTCCGCCTGCCCTCTCGCGCAGGCCGCAGACTATCGACTGGAACCAGTTGCGTGATGGGCTTTCCAGGGCCCCCGCTTGGGCTACGACGGCCCATATTAGTGTAGCAGCTGAAACACTCACTGTTACAGGTATCTTTGCAAAAAGGAAGCAATAGGCAGTATTAATTTTGTTATACAAACACGAAAAATCACTATTGAACTATTGATCTTCCATATCTGTCGGCCTGTTCGCTTGTTGGTTTCTGGTCTGGTTTGGGCTGGCTGGTGCTGGTTTGTTGTGAGAGGAAAACACTGTTGACTGGCTGGTTTGGGCTGGCTGAAACCAACAAGCGAACATGTTGTGTATATGTATATCATCCAAGTACCAATTTGGATTCTGCAGGCACATACCTCCCACATGCATTCCACACATTACTGGTAATAAGTGCCAAAGCACATCTTATTCATCAAGAGCGCCCCGTGCCCCCGACGCGTGCGCTAGTAGTTCACGGCCACGGGAGGGGAGAGACACTTGAGCACGGTGCTGGCCACGGCCGCGCTGGCCCTTACGGCCCACGGAGCTGCGGGCGTGAGCGCCAGCAGGCAAAGGGTTTGGGTTGATTCGATTGGTCAAGGCCGAGCTGGGTTTCATGGGAGACGAAAGAAAAAGCATTAGAGACAGAGAGGCTTGGGCTGGGTTAGAGATCAAGAGCTAGCTGGATAGTTATCAGGCTTTTAGCTTGGGTAGTTATTAGGCCCAAGGTTAGGTTAGAGTTAGCTTTAGATTCACATTCGAATTTAGATTTCAAATGTAAATCAGACTCAAGCAACCAACCAAAACCAAAAGAACTCTAAAGCAGTCTAACATAGATTTGTCCTTATTATGAAAATAAATGCACTAAAATTTTATTACTAGGAATTCTAGGTGAGATCACGGGACGATAATCTTTAATGTTTTCACTGCAAAGCAACAACACACGAAATTTTTTGAAATCCACATTTTTGCAATCAGAAACATTCTGGGATGTTACAGACTCCCCCCTCCTCAGAAGAATCTCGTCCTCGAGATTAAAGCTGCACTGGGTTGACAGAGTTCTTCTGCTTCTTACATTTGTCCGATTGCTTGTCGATGCTTCCAACATAGTTGAAATTACTTTTCCATAATGTCATATCTCTCCTTAATCCAATTTTGGTTGATCCTGAGTTATTGCTCGAAACCCATTGTATCCTGCAGATACTCTTGGTCATTTGACTTGTTCATCTTGTCCTCCTTGGTGGTTCCTAGCTTGTATGTCCTCTCTTCGATTATTCCACATCACATGGGTACACTTCTTTCTTATTTCCATGTAAGATCCAAACTGGTAGGCTTCGAGTTCGTATCATCTTGATACTCTTGGTTAGCCTCGTGTGTACCTTAGGTGTTAGCTGTTTTCCTTCAATTCCTAAGGTATCGCATTCCATGAGGGAGATCCTCGAATCATTTGGATTCTTCTTTTCCGTGAATACCCATATCCTTCTCTCGCAAATAAATGCACTCAAATTTTATTACTAAAAATTTTAGGAGAGATCACGGGAAGATAATCTTAAATGTTTTCACTGCAAAGCAACAAACACACGAAAAATTTTGAAATCCACATTTTTGCAATCAGAAACATTCCGGGATGTTACAACTTGCTCTGTTGCAAATAAACAACATGTTTGTTTATCGATCCACACTTCCAAGCGATTTTATTTGCCACAACACAAGTAACCGGTGAGTACCACCAAATACATTATAAGTAGTTATTACACGACGCCGAGCAGGGATAAGCATGACAGCAACAATCTCAGGGCGAGCAATTGGTAATGCAGTAGCAACGAGGGGGAATGTCGGCGCACGTGCCCTGAATGTTGTCGTGGCTTTCGTCTATGCAAACATTTGTGCAGCTGTTTTCGTCCAAGCACCACCCTCGAAAGTTGCCGCTCAGGTGCCTGCAAGTATTTGCTGCCCCAACAGAGGCCATCTCTGACGTACACGCACGAACATCGTTAATTAGCCAGAGGAATAATCAAAAGACATCGCGTCATGCGACGTTACATAGCTTGTGCATGTACCGGCTGTCACGATGACGAGTAGGAGGACGATGGCGGCGGCTGCGGCTGCAGAGAGATTTCTTCGTGAATGTGGCTCCATTTTTTGGTTGCTTCTTTGTGGAATGAAGTTCGTACGTTGATGAAGAATGATCGAGCAGATGACAGATGAGTGAGAAGTTTGGTAATATATATAGAGAGATAGAGAGCTAGAGATGACGTGAGAAATTTTGGCTCGTCCAAAACTTTAGCATGAAATATCACACTACCAGGCCAGAACGGCCGGTGGATGAATCCCACTTACAATAAGAATGTTCGGAGAAAGCAAAGTATTCCCCTCCAATCCTCCTTCGGGGGCAGGCATATGTTTCTGTTGTATTCTTGGTAAGTTCAATGGATCCATTGTTTTGGAGCAGCCAATGCAATGCAGATTTGTCCTCTTGGACTTGTTACTTATATATAAGCCTGACTTCTCGAAACTCAACTCGATGATCCAAGCAAATTTGTCTGCTCGCTTTCTTCTTCGACGCATCAACATGCACTAAAAAAACAACCAATGGCGGCTTCATGAAAAATCTCTCTACAGCCGCCGCTGTTGTCATTTTACTTGTCATCGTGGCCGCCGGCTTAAAGGATTTAGCTTTCACTGATCTCACTTAAGGGACTTGCTGATTAAAAGCTAGGTCACATCGAGATGTCCAGATGCTCCATGCTCATTATGATTATTATCTCCTTAAAGAAAGGCAAGGCTTATCGGCAATGCTTTTTCTCATAACAAATCAGCTCCATACTACCACTGACAGGATTAGTAGGGGCGGCTGGTGAGGCTTTATAGAGGCGGCTGATCATACCGTCTATACAAATCATGCATTTGTAGGGGCGGTTCCCGGACCGCCCTTACAAATCGATTTGTAGAGGCGGCTGGTGTTATCAGCCGTCCCTACAAATCGATTTGTAGGGGCGGCTGTAGTACCAGCCGCCCCTATAATGCCTGTTTGTTCAAATCTACAATTCAAACTCGACATGAACAAATATATATATATATATATATATATATATATATATATATATATATATATATATATATATATATATATATATAATTCAAATCTAACCACAAGCACAAGAACATTATATAAACTACCATTACAAGTCCAATTCACAAGAATATATACAATCCATCATTAAAAAGATATAATTCACATGTCTAATTCACTAGTAGAAAACAGACCTTTCATCCGAGGCTAAAATGGGCTCTAGTCCCGGCATTTTTTGCGCCCGGGACTAGAGAGACCTTTAGTCCCGGTTGGTGTCTCCAACCGGGACTAAATGTCACTGCCCAACGGCTACTGCGCTCGGCACAGTGGAGGGGACCTTTAGTCCCGGTTGGAGACACCAACCGGGATTAAAGGTGGACCTTTACTCCCGGTTGGAGCCACCAACCGGGACTAAAAGTCCTCAACCTTTAGTCCCGGTTGGTAACACCAACCCGGACTAAAGGACCCTTTAGTCCCGGTTGGTAACACCAACCGGGACTAAAGGTCTCCCGATGGGTTAGTTCAAAAGAGAAGCATCACATCCATTGTTAGATGTGTTGTGTAGGTGGGGTGGTAAGCTACGCGCGAGGCAATGCATGAGGTCTTGGGTTCGAATCTCACGGGACGCAGCGGTGGGAGGCATTATTTTTTTTAAAGCTGGGAGGACCTTTAGTCCCGGTTGGTGTTACACACCGGGACTAAAGGTCCCCCTTTAGTCCCGGTTCCTGACCCGGGACTAAAGGAGGGTCCTTTAGTCCCGGATGCTTACTCCCGGGTGGGGAACCGGGACTAAAGGGGGTTCCCCACCGGGAGTAAAGCCCGTCTTTGTATTAGTGATTCGTTCCACAAGTCCAAACCGTTCCACAAGGTAAGACCAATGTTAAATTCCATATACATTGTTATCTACGACCTAGAGCTAGCCTTTCAGTCTCACGAAGGTGTTGGTATTGAGGATTTCTACCTAAGTTAGAATCTCGGTCATGGTAGGTGCCTTTGACGTGTACAATCTGGTTCAATATGAAGTTTCAAAGGTCACCGATGAGCTCTAAGAGTTGGGCATCCTTGTATGGGTCTCTTTTCATTTCTTTCTCTTCTTTCCACTACAAGAGAACAAGTTTCGGTTTAGTATTTCATATCATGTGCAAAGTTTTTATACTACGGGTGAAGAGGTTCAAACTTACCCTTAAGAGGTGTCTCCTATAGACACCGGTGTTACTCATCATAGAACATACATAGTATCCACAATGTACACTCTTAGGCTTCTGCTTGGGGCACTGTGTGTTTTTGCATATGGAAATATTAAGTAATGCTTTTGACAGCCATGTAATGGAGTACTAAAGTAAGTTACACTTACCGCACATAGTGTTTTTATAGCCAGCCTCCCCTTCCTTACTGGATCATGCCTTCCGTGATATTCATTGACATAGAACCTGAATGCCTTGTTCAAATTATTTTAGCAAATGCAACTTGTTAGTATCCAAAAGTGAACGTTACAAGTATGTATATAAACATATAAGCTAATGAGGATTGTCGATATGTATACGTCTTGAGAATCGATATGAAGTCTTTGTATGTCACCTGGTCCCTATCTATTGAATCAAAGACCCGTGCCATGCTCCTCCCAACATTGACGCCTATACAAATCCAGTGGTTGTTGCATGCATTTAATCATAGAACTAGATAATCTCTTTTGCATCGAATAAAATATATCGAACAAAGCTTTAAGTATAGAGTTGAACTTACTCGAAGTTGTATGGTAGCCATATAGTAGAGTGCTATTGGAGATTTTTAAAAGCTAGGGCAATGTATGCCGAAACCTTAAGGTACTCTTGCCTTAGTTTCTTCACACGGATGTCCTCTTTTTCCCGAAGGGTCTTTCCAGCAACTAGCTCTTTGGCATCCAATTTCCACTGTCTAGGGTAATTAAAATTTGTTTGTGCTATAGCTTGAGGGTCTATATACCCAGCTTTCACACTTGGCATTTGTTTTACAATGTGCACTTGCATTCTACAAATCACGGCGTGGGTTAGTTACAACAAAATCCAAAGATTACATTCATATCATATCGGGAGGGCAAGGACTTACAGGCATCACGTGCGAATTAGATTCATTTCCATTGCTCCGAGGTGAAAGCATGTCTGCATGTCATTGAAGTCAAAGATAATTTTCCTGGCTGGGCTTCCAAATGTATCGACGGGGAAGAATGCTTGTATGAGGTCTATGCTCGTTAGGAGAACACGCAAGTACCAATCATGGAACCTTCTCATTCCAAGTGGTAGGCGCTGGATGTTCCAGCTTGGTAGGAAGGGCTTGCCTCTTTCATTTGTTTTCGAGCAATCCTTTGACCATTTGATGGCATCAACATTTGGATACTTCTTTGTTGTTTGGTGGACTTTGCTAGTGACGCCCTCCTCAGAAGCCCGTGTTGGGACTTTTTTAACTTGGTTCTCAGGCTTGAACTGGTCAAGGGCATACCACTTGTGCACCGACGAAACATCTTTCATTGGAACATAAATTGACCTTATGGTGATTGGATGCTTCTTTTGAAGTTCCCATTCAGGCATGTCCTCATCTTCTTGTGCATCATCTTCTTCAGGAGGCACTCTATGGCAGAACCGCCCAAAATAACACACCTTCGAAGACGCTCGTCTTCCACCAGACACTAAGCATCCCGAGAGAGAGAGCTACATCGGGCGGATTCCGTCGAGCAAACCCTAAGGGAGAACTCGAATAATCCACATTTTCATCGGGATCCAATAATGAGAACGAGTTTACATTACTTAGTCTATTTCATACAACCAGATTTCTTAGAAGGACATTATTACATACCAAGTTCAGAGTGCAGAAATTAAACAGTGGAATAAAAATAAACATCTATCGATAATATACAAGGATCCATCTGTGCCCACCAGAAGAATCCTTCACACAACGGCTACTCCTCAAGCTACACCTGCAACAGGGGTAGATAAACCCTGAGTACACAATGTACTCGCAAGACTTATCCGACTAGTGGGAATAATTTCCTGACTCCAAGGGATATGATAAGCTTTATGGTCTGCTGGTTTTCCTTTTTGCGGAAAGCAATACTAATACTGAATCCTTATGTATGCTTATTATTAGCAGTCATGATTAGTTCATTATCTAACCATTCTATGTAAACATCTTTTGTACTTTCAAGCAAGAGTTGAGCAAACAGTTCCATTTCACCACCTTTCATCGTTCAGTTCTTACTACGGTGCTAGACTATAGACAAGCCATACCGGATCACCCGGCAATTCGTGAATCAATGTGCCCAGCTGGATACCCTAAAACACACACGCCACTTGTACCCTAGGCACAAGCAGGACGAGCCCAATACTCTCCTATCATAGGGTCCAGGTCCCCGTCCAAGCTTAGACTCCAAGCCCCCGCTCCTGAGTCCTGGACTCAGTGCGGTGCTTAGACCTCCACCATGCCCACCTCCAATTAGTCGGTCCGGAAAGAGCCGGAACCCACGACAAGAGAGCAACAAGCCTTCCCTGCACCCATACACAAGTATGTGTTCAGAATAATAAGTCTGTGACTTGCCAAGAACCCAATGCAATGGCCGGTCCTTAACCGACACAGACAGGGAAATAGTGTAACCAAACTATGCACCATTGGCCGAAGGACACAAGTTCTTACACCCACTGATACCCAAACCATATCCCTGCCTGGTCTCCATTTTCCTTCCACCATTTTATCATGAGTGATCATAATAATCACCTATTGTGAGTAACGGCAGGTTACTCACACTACATAAAATCCTAAGCATAGCAACTACTCGACCTATGCTAGTAGGACACACAGGTAGGTATATCTATGCATGTAGTTTCCATAAAATGCTTGTAACATAAATGCATATCACATCCATATATATCCAGTGATCATTCAAAATAAGGGTTATGCACCGGGGCTAGCCTTGGGCAGGCGGGGTGTCAGCAAAGTCAGCAACTGATAGCTCTGGGGCGCCCTTCTGGACGAGGATCTCCTCCTCGTACTCCTCGATGATCTCCTCGTACTCCTACTCGCCCACAGTCACGAACTCTACCAACTCGTTATCTACATGCATGAAATGATGATGCAACACTTAGTAATACGGCAATAGCAACTCTTAAAATAAGAATACATCTATCAAGCTACTAAGCTAGCTCTACCGACCAAGATGCTAAGTTACCTATTATTACCACTAAACAGGTATGAAACATTGCATGTATTATCTTAGCAACTAAAGGCATCCTTATTCATAATATCGATTTACTATATATATGATAAAACAAGGAGTACTAGCTACCCTATTTATCAACCTATTCTAAGGGTACAAATATTACAGTGAGCATCTAATAATACAATGAACCTACTGTAAAAATTTCACGGTCAAAGCTATTACCAATTTGCCACAAAAATTGCTACAATTATTAATCTAAATAACATTAACACTTTCAATGATTTAATAGACCTTAGCATCAACACAGACATATATAAACTAACTATACTAGCAGGTAGACCACATTTTTAGGAACTCAATAGAATTTATTTCACAATTTTTGGCTACTTATATGAATTGATATTAATTTCCAAAGTTCAACTTAGGATGTAAAAAACAAAGCTATTTCTATCCTCGATAAATTGAAAAGCGAATTTAACCCGCGCGGCCCACGAGCGAGCGATGCGGCCTACTTCCGCGCAGTGGGCGCGCAAGCGCGACTCGCTGGCGCGGCCCATGCGTGGCGCGACCCAACCACGCGGCAACGGCCCACAACGGGGAGGCTCGCGCGCGCCGGCCAATTTTGCGAAAAATGCCCTCGAGCTACCGGTGATTCCCCCCGAGGTTCGCAACACTATTCCCACAGTCTGCGCTTATACAGATAAGCCCCTTCCCATTCACTTCTTTACCATGGGCGGGTCGTCCGGCCACCCCAGCGCACACCGGCGCAGCGGCGATGGCACTGGACCGCCACGCCGGCAATCCGGGACCCGCCCCAACCCAGATAATGAGCCAAACAACACCTACAACCCTAGCGTCTACCCTAACCGAGGTTACAGGGGTGGCGGAGCTCGTGGAAGCGGTGGCCACGGCATGTGGCCATGCACGACGGTGGCGCGACCACGTCGGCCACCCTAAGCCTCCACAGGGAGAGCTAGCTAACTCTAAAGCACCACTATCGTACCCAAGTTGTTGCGGTGGTGACAGTTTGGCCGAGGATGGACCGGGTGCATCCGGCCATGCGCACATGGCAAGCTCCATGACGGACTACGGTGGCGTGACCTTGTCAGCAGCACTGGGAAAGTAGTAGTGGTTCAAGTGGGGTGCGCAGGGGGTGGAGGGGATCAAGGCAAAGACATGGTGCCATGGAATTGGATGGAGGTGGACGGTGTGAGGCTAATTTGGTGGGCGTCTCCGTTCGGTCATAACGTGGCCAACAGCGGGGAAACTTCAAATTGAGGCTTGATACAGTACGGCTGCAGCAGTGGGCAGGCTTGGCTCGTAGCTAGGCTCCCTTTCAAGCTTTTGGCACATGCAATTACTCTGAATTGGACTAGGCGATGCGATTTGCTTTGGTGTGGCTCGGCCGGGCCGGCGACGCCAATCACGGCGGCGGTGGTTCGGAAGCAGGGCACGCGGGTGGATGGGACGGCAGCGGGACTCATCAGACTTCGACTGGGGCGCGTCTTGGCGGGGTGCTGGTTTAGTGGCCGAGGGTACCTCACCCCAAACGCAGTGGATGAGCGAGCGCATCGGCGATAGGCCATGGCCCGCATGCTATGGCGCAATTAATGGTGTCGCGACGGTGTGCAAGGCCACGCGGACGGCATCCACCCGGTCAGAGAGGAACAACGCAGCGCAGCGTAGACATGACGCGACGCAATGTAAGGTAGCGACACGGCGAAGCAGAGCGGCTAGGCGGCAGCGGACTGGCTAGGGCGTCGGGCCCATGACAGCAGGGACACAGTGGGGTAGAGCGACTAGGCACAGTGTCCGCGCCCACGCGATGAAACCAGCTAGGAACGTGCCATGCATGCTTTTTAAGGCGTCCTAAAAATCCAAATCGTTGATTCCATCGCCAAACCACCTATGCTATACTTAATAGGGCATGTTAGGCTACTAAAACAAACCCTGATACCACACCACTCCTTAACCCAATTACTCTACAAAAATTGCCGAACAAAGCTTTGTCAAACCATTTTTTAGTCTTAAAAATTTGACTAAGTGTTGATCGGATTCGCATCAAATTCGATTTCCACGCTATTAGACTAGTTAGCTAGTGAATTCATTTTTCGACCGCAGGTATTTCATCATCATCTACAAAGTTTATACTTCTAACTTTATTAAAGTTCCATATATATGTTCTATAGTGTTTTCGTTCAATAAAAATTCGCGAACAGCCTTACTTGATAATTTCATAAGTCGAGAACAACCTTTCGTTATGCATTTTCGTTGGTCGTTTTAAGTTACGGAAATTGATCTACACACTATATTACATACATTAACACATAAACATGATGCTCATGACATGTTTTAGCAAATGATTTACAGTGTAACATCGAGGGTGTTACACACTCGTTGTTTATGTATCAGCAACGCTTGTTGAGAAGACTGTGGCATCTCATCATGCACTTTGCTCGGTATGAGCTGGAGAAGGTTGTGGCTTATCAGGCACATGCTCACTAGGATGCAGGGAAGAATATGGCATCTCAGGAATGTGGTGGTCATGAGACGGTGAAAATATCTCCCCGTCCTCAACAACTCGCTCCAAATTTGAGAGAGGGGGAGGCGGCGAAGAAGCAGTCAATATAATGCCCCGTTTGTGCCAGAGGATGAACTGCCCCATTACATCTCTGAGTAACACTAGCCCCTCAAGAGTTGCATAGTCTATCCTCCACTGCATGAACTTGGGCTTCACGGTATGCACCTCGACCCTAGTGTAGTCCAGCGGTATCTTATTATTGTGGTGTAAGCCACCGGGAGGATGTGCCACACCCATTGCCACCTCCATCACAATGTTCTGTCGGCCGCTGAGGAACACCAAGGTGCAACTAGTTGGTTCCCGTATGCGATCTACGGGGGTTGTGGCTATAGTGGAACCTTGGCTACTAGGAACTTTCAGAGGGCTGCCAACTAATACCAGTTCTCCCGGTGGCGCCATTAATGTCCATGGCTCCGTAGACAGTCCTTGCTCCTCCAGCGCCTTTGCAACTAGAGCCTTCACTTGGAGCTCAAGATTAGTCTCTCAGTCTCTACCTTGTTTCTTGTACATGCGCCTGTTCTCTTCGAATCCATGTTTCTAGGTCGACCTTTTCCCTAGACCCTTGGTGCGGCCTATGTGCTCGTTGTTTCCCAAGCCAAGGCTAAGCTCATCCCTCTCTCTGGAAGGATTGAATGAGCCCTTCTCCTTGTCTTCAGCATATTTCATTATCCTTGATACTGCCTCTTGGGTCTCTGGGTTATCAAACTTAAGATTACCGCCGGATGATTCTGTACTCCTCGCATATATCCAATTCCTTGAGCATACCTTCAAATTCTTCACATCAATATTCCCAAAAGCTACCTCTTCGTCTATCTTCCTAAACTGCTCTTCCTTGGCATAGTAGCCATCGGGGCCTAGATGATGGTGGTGTTTGTTCCTCTTCGCCAGCTTGATGTTACGGGCACTAAGCTCCAATGCCTCCGGTGAAGTCTTCTTAGCCACGAGCTCGTCCCATTGACTAGGAGTTATGTTGTCGAACTCGTTGAAGGGAGTTAACCCCTTTTGGATATACTTCTTGTTGAACTCCGACCTCCAATGTCGGAATGACTCTCCCATGATCTTGAAAGCATTTTTTACCAGTTCTTGATTACCCTCCGGAAATCTAAAATTGAGCTTCAACTGCTTATCCCATAGTTCATCCTTTTTCTTCTTTGGTACCGCTTTCCAGTTAGGGATTGCTGGGTTCAATTTATCTCTTACTATGCACCCAATCGCATTACGGAATTGTCCACTAAATTCCTTCAGCTCAAGGATCTCCCGTGCTAGCTCGACCTCCGTTATCACATAGCATGCCTTATCTGAATATTGGTTTGCTTTTTTATCCCCTCGTTTTCTCTTTGGCTTGGTAGTCGTGTTCATGGTTGTGTCTTGAGGTTGTGGAGTAGAGGCCTCAATGTCCGTCTCTGTGGCTGTTACCTCTGCTCTCCTTTCCTCTACTCCATCTTGTCCGACGAGATGTCGCGGACATCGACGTCGTCTTTTTCAAGTTTCAGGAGGGACCTATATATACGATAGGTCAAAGTGTTAGCAAAGGTAACACAGCCAAAGCTTTAGAAAATTTACAAGCTAAGGCTTTATCCCTACCTCCTCGTTCGGGTCAAAATCCTTGTCCAAATCTTCCTCCGTTGGCCTCCTTCTAGCTTCACGTGGGAAAGGATCCTCAGGACTTACATATCCCTCTTCTGAGTCCTCATCATCATCATCCTCTTCTTCTTTGCCTTCAGCAGCCTCTCTTGCTCTTCCTTCTGCTCCTCCTCGTCACACTACTCCTGAGTAAGCATCACTTCTAGATCCTTTTCTAACTCATTATCAAACTACTCCTGAGTAAGCTGGTCCTCTAGTACTTGCTCCTCATAGGTTGGCTGCTCATCATGCTCGGGGCATCGGGCTACACTGTCTGGTGTCCGCGACATTATTTCGCGCTTTGTTCTAATAGATGCAAGAAAATGTGCTTTAGGTACGCGAGAAGGTATAAGAAATCAAAAAGGTCTATAAACCAAAGTAGTCCTATAAAACAACAATATATAAAAAACGAGTAGTAGCAGTAGTAGAGGCCTCAGAAACATGTCAATCATCATTTGATCATGAACTTGGAGCATCAAGGCATCATAACAGAGAAGAGAGGAGAAGGTATTATAGGGGCGGCTGGTAATGATGCCAAGTTCCTCATAAGTTCTTGATCATCAGCTCATATTCCATATAATGTATGGACTTGGATAATTTCATCATCGGCAAAACAATGGAGAGGAGAGGAGATGGGAGATTTGGCAAAAAAAAGCAATAGCTGCTTAGCAAACATAGAGCAGTAGTTGATGGCAAAAATACCTAAAAAATAGTAGCATTGGTCTCATTATTAGCAAAAAATCAATGAACTTTTAGGCTTCCGAGCTGCTGAAATAAACGTTTGTATCTCTTGGCCCTTGCAACTGAAAAAGAAAAAACACGGAAGGAGCATTTGTTATAGTTTATGGTCTGATGAACTCCTGCCTAGTAGAATGATTGTAATTATTCCCTTGAAATTTTTATACTTCCTTTCATTTTAACATTGTAAATTTGTTATGCTCAGATGATAGTAAATTGGCAATAGCACTTGAGGTCCAGTCAATCCAATTGAAAGTGCCTCCATTCACGACACTACAAGACTATAGTAAGATCATGTGTGTACATTTATTATATTAAGTAACAGGCACTCCGGTAACCCCAGCCGGTCGTTCCTACGTTTTCCATTCTTCTATGCATGCATGTGTTTCCTTTCCAATTTCTTTTTTTTCTATGAAACTGAGAGTCTGCAACTAACAGTGAGCAAAGCTTGAGTGGTCAGGTCCTACCATGTGTGTACATGCAGCTCCAAGAAGCACGGTAACATGCATGCTAGCCAGGCTCTCAAACCTACAGGCTACACATGCTCTCTATTGTCTTGGGAATGGCCTGTTCATTTTTGCTGGCTGGCAGGCTGGTTGATGCAAGCAAGAAACATAACAAGCAAGTAGAGGTGGACTGGTGGAGGCACAAAGACAAAAGGATCACCACCACCCTAAGGGAGGGACACACAGAAATGCCACTCGTCCTCATCTATCTATCGCCTCAATTATCACTGCAATTATCTAACAGTTTATTACGCACAACGCAACGATACATTTAGGAGTGACTAAATACATGCGGTGGTTACTATCCATTTTCAATCATGTTGTGCTATCTATGACTATAATAACAGTTTTTTTCCCACTTTTACTAGAAATCCTAAAGATGAGATAGCTTGGTCAATAAAACACACAAAGAGTTGTTGAGGAGAACCGGAAGCTATGGTCCGATATCCAGGACATGGTGGATGCACTTGATGCAAGAAACAAACAAATTAAGGAGTCAGAACATGACAAAAAGAATCTTGAGCAGGAGAAGCTAAAGGTTGGCAATTGCTTTCATCTGAGGCAAAATGTTTTATAAACAAGAATTATGTAATAGCACCAATACTGCAGCAACAAATTCATGAGATTCAGCAAAACATCATTGCACGAAAGCCCTTTGCCTCAGTTTTGACATCACATTATTCATCTCATGAGCAAATAGGAGAAAGAAAGAAAGATAGAGATGAGCAAGAGGGAGGGAGGAAGGTTCCAGAAAAAAATTCTTAGTTGGCCCTAGGACTACTAGGTCCTGCCCCCAAACTAAAACAAATTAAAAGATAACTCATTTGCTAAACTAGAAGTAGTAGTAGAAGCAATTTTTGGGAGGTGCTCTCAAATTAGTAAAAAAACATCACCGACAAAGGGCTCTGAATTAGTTTGGAGGTTTCCTCCTAAAACAATCATATCCCGCATCAGATTATTTACATACTCAAGCCAAAAGAACTAAAAAAACATAGCATTTTATGGCCTAAAAAGAGAACTGCTACTTTCTGAATAGATATCGACTAGAGAATTTCATAGCAGCATGTACATACCCAGATTAGCATACAGACCAAGTTTCATAATTTTTGGACAACTACAACAGGAGATATACTTAGAGAATAGATCTAGGCCTAAGAAAATTACTGCAGAATCTAGATACTCAAGATAGCATACTGTAAAGTTTTCATACTTTTTGGAGCCATGAAACTTCGGTTGCTGGACAAAAAACATATAACTAGTTGGGTTGCTGGACAAGCACAAATGTTTATTGCCTTTACTTTTCATGTTCTCAAACAACGCCATTGCAGCAAGAACAATAATACTACTGCCACCACCACACTTCACCAAATTGAGTTCACAACTAATGCAAAGTATAACATTACCAAACTGATGCAAAGTAAAGATTTACAGGAGCCAATTAAATAGCTAATCAACCATATTTCTAATAAACAAAGAAAGGAATACCATAATGCCTACTGTTCAGCTACAAAAAAAAATAGTAGCTTTGGTTTAACTAGAAAAAGAACTATAATCTTAACAAAATTCCCGATGTTCAAATTAACTGGAACTCAAAGAAGCTATTAATCCACATAGATGACCTCCATTCACACAATTATTTCAGTTTCACCACAAATTCACACAATTATTTCAGTTTAACTAGAAAAAGAACTATAAGTGCATGCTCTGTTCTTCCTCAGTAACCCATCACTGCAGGAATTGAGGCAAAGGGGATACATGTAGGTGAAGGGTTGGGGCATACCAAGGGGTATGGCAGCATTCAAAGCTCGATGTCGGAGAGGGAGCACCGGGGGAGGTTGACGTCGCCGAGGGAGCGCTAGGAGAGGTCAGAGCACGCGGGCCGGCGATATCGTCGGAGATAGAGGTCGGTGAGGGACCACCGGTGGCGGAGCTAGAGCGCACGGCTAGGCCAGGGAGCACAAACCGTAGCCCCCGCGAGGTCGTCAGAGCATGCGCGCGGGCTAGCGAGGTCGGAGCTCTAGGTCGGAGAGGGATCCGTTGCGGTGGTGGGGATGGTAGCCAGAGAGCACGGCCGGGCCAGGGGAGCACAAACCCTATCCCCCAGTGAGGTCGTCAGAGCGCGTGCATGGACCGGCGAGGTCAGAGGTCAAGGTATGAGATCAAGCGGCGGCAGGCCGGCCGGCCATGCGAGCTCTCACAAACCCTAGCCGCCATGGCGGCTTGGGGAAAGGTGGCATTTGGGGCACAGAGGAGGCCTAGGGGACGGAGACAGTTATGGGAGGAAGGCGGCGGTAGGCCACAGAGATGGTGGCGGCGGCGGGGTGGTGGGAGAATTTTTGGCGGCCTGACGGCGTCCGTGAGAAAGAAGACGCCCAAGATTTGTGAGATTTTGGCCAGGCGCGAGCTCTGGAATATATACCCAAAGTCATTTGTAGGGGCGGCTCTAAAGACCAGCCGCCCCTACAAATGCATTTGTAATGGCGGTTTCTAATTCGGCCGCCCCTACGAATATTTTCGCATATTTTAAATATTACTTCTGCATATTTTTTATAAATGTGTAAATGTATATATAAATGTATAAATGTAATAAAAATAATTTGCTATATTTTCGCGTACACATAAAAAATTACTTGCTTATATATATAGATATAGTGATACATTTTATTTTGTAAAATAAAAAAATATATTTAAAAAAATTATAATTCGAATTTGTGAACTTTGAATTGAATTTTAAGACAAAAAATGATCTAAAATGAAAATGTTGTAAACATCAAAGTTGTAGACCTCATCAAGATGTACAACTTATATTTTGGTCATCTTTTCATTTGACAAAATTTGAAAAGTTCAAAATTTGAATTTCAATAAATAACAACTTCAAACAAGATTTTTGAAACCTTAAATGATTTCAAATAAGAAAGTCATGAACATAAAATTTGTTGAACACATCACAATCTACAACTTTTATTTTGGTCATCTTTTAATTTGACTAAATTTGAATAGTTCAAATTTTGACTTTTAATAAATGGCAACTTCAAACAAGATTTTGAAACCTTAAATAATTTCCACTAGCAAAGTCATGAACATAAATGTTGTTGAACTCATCACTATCTACAACTTTTATTTTGATTATTTCTTCACTTAACAAAGTGTTAGTAAATATTGTTCACAAATCCACATATCACTCATAGTTTCATAAACTATACGAGAGACATTTTGATTTGTGAACAATGTTTACTATCACCTTGTCAGATGAAGAAATAACCAAAATAAAAGTTGTAGATCTTGATGAGTTATACAACTTTGGTATTCATCACTTTTTTAGGTGAAATCATTTGGTGTTTTAAAATCTTGTTAGAAGTTGTCATTGTTTTAAATTTAAAAATTTGAATTGCTCAAACTTTGTCAAACGAAAAGATTGACCAAATCAACAAACTAACTTGATAGGGCATGATTTTAGAAAATTTTAGGAAAAAATCATCACATTTGAAGTTAATATGAGGGAGAAAGACTAGTTACAAATTTTACCTAGAAATTAAAAAGAAAAATCACAACTATTCATGATGATCAATGATGAACAAGTGTGATTTCTCTTTTTAATCTGTGTCTGAAACTTGTAACTAGTTTTTCTCCCTCATACTAACTCCAAATGTGATGGTTTTTTCCTAAAATTTTCTAAAATCATGCTCTATCATTTTAGTCTGGTCATCTATCTTTGTCACTAATTTTGGACAATTCAAATTTTGATGTTTACAGCTGATTTTCAAACCTGATTTTCAACCACTAAATGTTTTCAGCTGTAAAGGTGATGAATATAAAAGTTGTATAACTCGTCAAGATCTCCAACTTTTATTTTGGTCATTTCTTCGTTTCATAAAGTGTTAAGTGCTTGTTTTAAGTGTTTCAATAGTAGTCCGAACATGTTGCAGTAGTAATAAGTGCCTGTTTCAAGTATTTGCGTGTTACAGTTGTTTTAGTAGTAATAGAGTGGATGTTGCAATAGGTTCATCTGGATGTTGCAAAGGGTAGTCTCACACACATACATAAATATATAGTCTCACACATACATAAATATATAGTCTCACACACATGCATAAATGAAGTCTTACAAACACACACACACTTACACAAACACTCCACGTTCAACAACTAGCTAGCCCGCTGTAACGACTTTTCCCTTGATACCTTTTTATTCCCATGGCAATATGTCTTAAGGCAGGTTCTTTTCCACAATATTGATCTTCTTAGAAAAGTCTGTGAATAGCGGCATCTCATCATAGTTATTGTAAGCTTCAACATCATCCACGCCATCAACTCCGATAATGTGCTGTTTCCTGGAGGCAACCATGTGCTTTGTCTTCTTCTTCAAGGGGAGGTTACTTTGTGGGTCAGACATATAGAAAACTTGTGCGACATGTGAAGCGAGCACCCAAGGGTCATCTTGGTAGCCTAGATTCTCGAGGTCTAGGACTCTCAATCTGATCTCGTTTAGTTGGTGTTGTTTGACCCAGGGCATCGAAACAGGGCCACCATTATATCCCTTCCATAGTCAAGTTCCCATATCTCTTCAATGATGCCAAAGTATTGGATCTTTCACCCCACTCCATCGAGAGCTTCTATTCGAACGCTGTTGTTTTGGTTCACATATTTACTATCCTTTGCGTGGGTATAGTACGTGTACCCATTGATGTCATAAGCTTTCCAAGATGTCACTTGTCTCGATGGCCCCTCCGCCAACCTACTAATGGTAATAGAGTCTATGGTTTCTCTAGGCGGTATGTTTTGGTTCTTCAACCATGTAGTTAGCCATTGCTTGTGCTATTTCATGACCTAATCATATGAACGATCATTTCTCTCTGCCATAATGAAAGCCAAGTGTTCATCAATGTACGGTTGCATTAGTTGTGTACTCTGCAAGACACTATAATGCGCCATACTCACTTCTTTGTAATCATGGTTGATGAACACTTTTCTACCACTGGTGCCCTTCCCAGCCAGCCTACCCTTGTGATGATAATCGAGTTTACCAATCCCTTTCTATACTTTTAGGTACTCTTGACAGCACTCGATGTCTTCTTCAGTACTATTACCCTCTATCATGGAGCCTTCTGGGTATGCTTGATTATGCACGTATCGGCTTAGAACCGACATCAACCACTCGTAGGACCATATTTCATGCAAGTAGCGAGGGCCCAGCACCTGTATCTAATGAACCATGTGAATCATGAGATGTGGCATTATATAAAAAACGCAGGAGGTAAACACATCTCTAGATGGTTTTGTGTCTCTACCACAAATTCATGTAGGTCACTTAGCTCTTTCTTGCCAATCGTCTTCTGTGAGATCTTCGAAAAGAAGTAGCACATGCGGGTGATAGCCATTTTTAAGAACTCTGGCTTTATAGCCTTGATTGCAATAGGTAGAAACACTGTCAGCATCACATTACAATCATGAGCCTTGCAATGTGTTATTGACAAGTCCTTCATCGACACTAGCTTCTTCACATTCGCTGAAAAACCAGTCGGGACTTTGACCCCCCTCAGAAAAGTGCATATAGCTCTCTTCTCTTTTGGTGTTAGGTTGAAGCACGCCATGGGTAGAGTGTATTTTCCATTAGCCTTAGGTACCGGGTGAAGCTGTGGCATCACGTTTAGCTGCACCATGTCTTTCCATGATTTTAGATCATCCTTTGACTTGCCTATGTCCATCAAGGTAGCAATGAGACTCTCAAAAATATTCTTCTACACGTGCATAGCATCAATGGCATGGGGGACCTCGAAGTCTGGCCAATAAGGCAAATACTGAAAGAAGATCGATTGTTTCTTGAAAGGTACGCCTTCGACAGGAGGTGTGCTTCTATCTCTGTTCGTCCCATCTAGATTCTTCTTTCCATAGATGATGTGTATGTTTTTCACCATTCTATACACGTGTTCTCTATTATGACGTCTCTCCGGAGGGGGTTCAATCTCTGGGGTGTTGTCATAAAATCTAAAGAACAATTTACTGTTGTACTTGTGACTTGTCTTTAAGAAGCGCCAGTTCCTTAGGTAAACTATCTTCTCGAAATCATCTAGGACCACCCATGTAGTACCATCCGAACAAACTAAGCATCCTGTCTTCCCTTTGATCTGTGTAGACAAAGCAAACAGCACGGGGTAATCATAGGTAGAAACAAATATTATTGCTCTACATATGAAGTCCTCCTTTTGGAACGCATCGTACATCGGCTCCCCATACCTCCATAGCCTCTCCATTTCTGGCATCAAAGGCTCGAGGAACACGTCTATATCAATGCCTAGTTATTTAGGGCCAGAAATAAGAATAGTGAGGACAAGGTACTTTCTCTTCTGACACAACCATGTTGGGATGTTGTACATTGTCAAGATCACTAGCCAAGTGTTGTGGTCGCTCATCCTCTCATTGAAGGGATTCATTCCATCGGTGCTCAAGCCAAACCGTATATTCCTTGGGTCATTGCTGAATTCTTTGTGCTTCTCATTGATCCTTTACCACTGACTACAATTAGCCGGGTGTGCAATCTTATCATCATCCACCTTGCACTCATCATCCCACCATGTCATGAGTGCGGCTTCTTTAGGGTTTAGGAAGATACATCTCAAGCGGTCGGTCACTAGCAGGTACCACATTATCAAGGCAGGAATTCTTCTCTGCTTTGCATCATTGCCTAATGGAGTGTCCTCTAGGGCCTGAGATTCTTGTACCACCTTTTTTGTATCCTTCTTATTCCTCTTTTCCCCTGTGGAGGTTTCGTCCCCACCGTAAAGGTCATTGTTCTTGTACCGGCTGGCCCCACACCAGGGACAATTATCCAGTGATTTGAACATTTTGCCATGAAAAAGGATACAGTGGTTGGGGCATGCATGGATTTTTTCAACCCCCATTATCAATGGACTTATGACCTTCTTCGCTTGGTATGTGTTGGCGGGAACTGAGTTTGGTTGTGGCAGCACCCATGACAGGAGACGTAATAGATCATTGAAACTATAGTCTGACCAGTCGTACTTAGCCTTCAGGATGAGTAGCTCAAGCACAAAACGTAGCAATGTCTAGTGTGTCGGACAACCCTTCTCAACACCATACATAGCCTCCTTCGATGCTTTTTTCACCCTTTCAAAATTTTCTAGACCCTTTGGGCTCTTTAGTAAAATCTCTGGTCCAAGGGCTCAAATCATGTCCTCCAAATCATCTTCATCCCCAACACGTGCTCTACCATCATTATTGGCACCACCTTCGTCGTTACCATCCCAACCACCAGCATCACCACCTTGTTCATTACCAAACTCGGGATCCATTCGTGCATCAAGCTCTGCTGAATATTGGGATAGGGATTCTAGGGTTTCATCATCGTATTCCTCCTCATCCTCGTTGTTAACAATAACCGTTTCACCATGATGAATCCACACTGTGTAGTCCTCAATAAATCCTCCCATAATCAAATGTGATATGATGATAGTCACATATGTCCATGCCATATGGTTCTTGCAATCTTTACAAGGACAAATAATTGTATCCTTATTCTCTATCAATGTCGTTGCATGCTTCTCTGCGGCATCAATAAATTTATCCACCTCTTCACGGAAACCTGCGTTGAACCTTAACGAACCATACATCTAAGAGTTCCTGTACTCCATCTTTTACAACAACAACAAAACAAACATTAAAGGACTACTTATTTAGATATATATATAAATGAATCAAATTAATAATTACTTGAGAATAATTGTATATACTTTAGATATATATGAATATAAATCAAATATAATTACATGAAGCATACAAACAAACCATGGTAGAGGAAAATTAATTAATGGCCTATTTATCCATAAATAATAAAAATATATATTTGTTGATTACAATAAACAATTTCAAAGACAACAATTAGCAACAATTATATTTTATCCAATATCTTTCATGCAAACCCAAGTCCAATTTCATCAAACATAAATTTACAAAAACAAAATTAATAAAAAAACCAAATCCTAGATCTAGATCTAGTTCTATATGCACATGAAACATCCATAAAACTAACTAATTGTTCACTAAAATCAAGAAACATGGACCAAATAAGGGTATGATCTTGTTCCCCTGCGTAATTTACCCTAGTACATTCAAAACTTGGGTCTAATTTGCTTCATAAGTAGCTCAAGCACCATAGAAGAGAGAGAAAAGCAAAACTCTAATTACTCACTAACCAACCATTAAAACTTCAAAAAAAGTGTGGAATAGCATTTTCTTACCTTCTACAACTTCTCCGCCAAAGGATTTGAGACCAAAACCTTCCCCCTTAGTAGAGCAATTTTGGGAGGTGCCCAAGGCCTCCCAAGCCTTTTTTCTCGGGTAAGAGTTAGTGACCTGAGGAGGAAGAAGGGGGCTGTAGCCTTTTTGTACATGCATTTGTAGGGGCGACTGGTGATTGAGCCGCCCCTACAAATCGCAACACCGGGGGCAGCTGGTGAGTGAGCCGCCCCTACAAATCGACCCATTTATAGGGATGGCTCGTATCACGAGCCGCTCCTACCGTGCCATTTGTAGGGGCAGCTTATCTCGTGGGTCCTGAGCACGCCCACTGTAGGGGCGCCTCCATCCCCAGCCACCCCTACAAAAAAATTGAGCCGTTGCTACAAACCTTTTCTATAGTAGTGTCAGCTGGCTTATCAGCCGCATAAACCATCAGTCGAACATGCTTTGTTGCCTCTGAACTATTGTATCCCAAGAGTAGCCCAACAACAACTCTTTGCAAAGGTGCAATGCAAGAACAAATGCGCCAACGTTTCATCTTGACCATCTTGATAGAGCAGACAATTATAATCTTGGAGGACCATATTCTGCCTAGCAACTCCCTAGTGCTCAATCTGTCGTAACCCTTGCATCTGAGAGGGCAAGAGCCGCCGCTCCTAAGGTCGAGACAACCACAACCTTGTTGGGATAACCACACTAACACACTTGCTAGTGACAGCGGAAGCACTTAATTTCACCACAATGCGAAATTAGCCTAGATTGTCACCTACTCATGGAAGGAAACATATGCATCACACATATATACGGAGGAAATAATAACAGTCACAACTGATTCAAATCAGCTGTGTTCACATCAACCACAACTGATTACAACAACACCAATAGCAAGCACAACTAGTTGCGGCAAATCACTTACAACTGCAGTCGCAACTTGTTGCAGCCAAACTCGCAGCAATAATAAGACACCAGATTTAACGTGGAAACCCCCCAAATTGGGATAAAAACCACGGGACCAAGCCAACCAAATCTTCTTCCACTCTATGCTTGTGGGATTACAACAAGTTCATCTCTAGATCGCACTAGAGGCAATGACACATCAAGATACGCAGATCTTGCATAACAACAATAAGATTTGGGGCTGCTACTTTGGGAGTGGAAAGACCTCACCAAATGATGGTGGAACTCAGATTAGATGCACCAAGGATGTGGATCTGATGCTTCACAACCTTGAGGACGAACCCTTCTTGATCTATTGCAAGATCTCCTATCTAATCTCACTCTTCTTTCTCTCTCTTTTTTTCTCTAGTTTTCTTCCCTCTCTCACACGCAAGGAGCAAGGGGCTGAATTGGAGTTGCTCTGTTCTCTCTCTCTTAACTAGGACTCATGAAGCTTCCCTTTCCTTCTCTTGTAAGCCAAGAGGCAAAACACTAGATGCATACAAGGTTGGTCCATTTTTTATGCTGCACCTATGACGTGTGGGCATGCTCACTAGGAGCATTTACTCTCCTCAACACCCACTCGTGAGGAGGATTTCCCAACATATCTCCCCCTCCAACTCATGAGGGGGCACCATCATGCCCGCTACTTCATTGCATACTTGCAGCTTCTCCTTCGGTAGCGCTTTGGTCATCATATCCGCACCATTGTGGTCGGTATGGATTTTCTCAAGTTGCAACAACTTGGAACTCACCACTTCTAGAATCCAATGGTACCACACGTCAATGTGCTTGGTTCAAGAATGAAAACTTGAATTCTTGGCAAGATGAATGGCACTTTGGTTGTCACAAAATAGATTGTACTTCTATTGCTTATGTCCCAACTCTTGCAAGAAGTTTTTCATTCATAACACTTCCTTGCAAGCTTCGACCACTGCAATGTACTCGACCTCTGTTGTTGATAATGAAAAGCACTTCTACAGCCTTGATTGCCATGACACTACTCCCCCTGCAAATGTCATCAGGTATCCCAATGTGGACTTTCTAGAGTCCTTGTCGCCAGCATAATCTGCATCTGTATATCCATGCAAAACAGGATCACCATTTCCAAAACATAAACACATTTTGGAAGTACCTCTGAGATACTTCAGAATTCACTTTACTATAGCCTAATGTGCTTCTCTTGGATTACTCATGAACCGGCTAACAACCACAACTGCATAGGCAAGATCAGGCCTAGTGCACACCATGGCAGGCATCAAACTGCCCACAGCAGATTGGTAAGGTACTTTCTTCATTGCTTCTTTCTCCTTTTTGCTTGTAGGACAATGATGTTTACTCAATTTGTGATGTCCTACAAGTGGAGAGTTAGCTGGTTTTGCATTTTGCATATTATACCTTTCTAGTACCTTCTCAGTATATTCTTCCTATGATAGCCAAATCTTGTTTGCTCTATCATGGGAGATCCTCATGCCCAGTATTTGTTTTGCCGGACCCAAATCATTCATGGCAAATGATTTGCCCAACGCCTTCATTAGGAGAGCAATTCCTTTTGTGTTGTTTCCTACAATCAACATATCATCAACATAAAGCAAGAGAATAATAAAATCACCCTTGACATACTTCTTCATAAAGGCACAATGATCAGACTGTGCTTTATGGTAACCAAGATTTGTCATAAAAGACTCAAACTTCTTGTACCACTGTCGAGGAGCTTGCTTCAAGCCATACAAGCTTTTGTTCAATTTGCAAACCAAGTGCTCTTTTCCTACAACCGCAAACCCTTTTGGTCACTCCATATAAATCTCCTCCTCTAGGTCACCATGCAAAAATATTGTCTTCACATCAAGTTGTTCAACTTCCAAGTCCATGGTGGCAGCCATACAAAGCACAACTTGGATTGAAGACATCTTGACCACAGGAGGGAATATCTCATCAAAGTCAATACCTTGCTTTTGAGCAAAGCCTTTCACAACTAATCTTGCCTTGTACCTTGGTTGTGAGCTGTTCTCTTCAGACTTCAACTTGTACACCCACTTATTCTTCAGTGCTTTCTTGCCCTTTGGCAACTTCACCAACTCAAAGGTGTTGTTCTCATGAAGGGAATTCATCTCGTCCTCCATGGCTTCCAACCAATGATTCTTGTGCTCATCAGACATAGCCTCCTCATAGCATGAGGGTTCACCTATATCTATCAACAACAAATACTCATGTGGTGGTTACCTGCTAGAGGGCCTACAAACTCTACTAGTTCTTTTGAACTGCTCTTGTTGTGGTTCTTCTGGAGTATCATCAACATCAACATCCTCATCAGCATCATCATCATCCTCAGATGACTGATCATCACCCTAGCTTGAACTTGCACCTTTAGTGCCATCATCTCCCCCATGATTGCCAAGCACAACAGGAGAAGGAACTTGATCCATATCAACAACTTGAGGTGTAGTGGTTGGCTTTTTTGGCTTCACAATATCTTCTATTGTCTTATCTTCAAAGAACACTACATCTTGGCTTCTCATAATTTTCTTATTAATAGGATCCCACAGCCTATAGCCAAACTGTTCATCAGGGTGGCCCAACAATACACACTGCTTGGTCTTGCTATCAAGCTTTGACCTCTCATCTCTAGGAACATGCACAAATGCCCTGCACCCAAAGACTTTCAGATGCTTGTATGATACTTCATTTCCTGACCATAGGTTTTGGAGAATATCACCCTCAAGTGGAACACATGGAGACAAGTTGAGCACATATACTACAGTCATCAATGCTTCAGCCCAAAATTGATTTGGTAACTTTGCATGAGAGAGCATAGCTATGACTCTCTCAGTGAGTGTCCTGTTCATCCTCTCTACAAGGCCATTCTACTGAGCTGTCTTCGGCACTGTCTTCTGTTGTCGGAATCCATACAATTTGTAGTACCTCTCAAATGGTCCTCTATATTCATCACCATTATTTGATATGATGCTCTTCAATTTCCTGCCAGTTTCTCTTTCAACCTTGGCATGGAACTCTATGAAAGCATCAAGTACCTGAAATTTGTTATTTAAGACATATGCAAAAACCTTCCGAGAGTGGTCATCAATAATAAATGTGACAAAATATAATGCACCACTAAGGGAACTCTCTATCATAGAACAAACATCAGTATGCACAAGATCAAAAATATTCTTAGCACGATGTGGAACAGTGGATGTACGAAAAGCAATCCTATGTTGTTTACCAGCTAAACAATCAACATAGGGTCTCAAGGTCATACCTTTCAACCTAGGGAGGAAGTCCTTGCGAGCAATGGAGTGCAGCCCCTTCTCACTCATATGTCCAAGTCTCTTGTGCCACAACACAATGCTGGAATCCCTCTCAACAATGTTCACATCTGTCTTGCACAACTTTGTCTTTGTCACATAAAGATACCTTTGCTTGGCACCACGAGCTAGAATCAAGGAACCTTTGGTGAGCTTCCATTTTCCTTAGCAAAGTAACTACTAAGACCAATATCATCGAGCTTTCCCACTGACAACAAGTTCAGTCTAATATCAGGGACATGCCTCACATTCTCAAGTGTCAACTTGCAACCTGTGCTTGTCTCAATATATACAGTGCCCTTGCCAACAATGGTTGCCAAAGTCACCACTAGTGTAGGATGTGAAATACTCTCTGTGTGATGTTAGATGGAAAGAGCCTCCTGAATCCACTACCCAACTCAAATCATCACAAGTAACAGCACTGAGACAACTGTCATCATCGACAATGAGATAATCCTCACCAGTTGCAGTTACAACTGAGGCTTCGCCCTTTTGCTCGGTATTCTTACCTTGGTTTGCTTGTGCAAGCTCTTTTTTATAAATTCTGCACTGATTTCTTTTGTGGCCTTCCTTACCGCAATGAAAACAAATAATCTTAGTGCTTGAACTTGAATGTGATCTCTCCCTAGATTTACTTCTGCCTCGCTGAGGTTTCTTATGGCTGTGAGCGTGATTTTCATCTTTCTTTTCAGCCACATATGCATTAGAAGAAGATGCCTAATGGCTGCCCTTTTCTTTTCTTCTAGCTTCCTCATTCAGCATGTTGTTCTTCACCATATCAGGAGTCGGCTTCCCATCTGGAGCTGAGTTGCTAAGTGATACAACAAGCGTGTTCCAACTGTCTGGCAATGAGCCCAACAACAGCAGTGCCTGCACCTCATCATCAAGGTTTATCTTCATTGATGTCAGCTGACTTATGTGGCCTTGGAAGATATTCAAGTGTTCAATAACACTGCTGCCATCTCGGTACTCTAGCTTTGCAAGCTGCTTTATCACTAATGCCTTATTAACTGCTGTCTTCCGCTCATACATAGACTCCAATTTTTGCCACAACTCAAACACAACTTTATCATTAGCAACATGATGTGCAAACGGATCATACCTACTGTCTTCTGATTTAGTACTCTCCATTCTTCTTCTGTGACTCTGGTGGCTACTTTATCTCTCACAATTGGCTCATACAAATCCTTACAATAAAGCAGATCCTCCGTCATGGGCTTCCATAGAGAATAATTTGTAGCATCAAGCTTGATCGTGCCACTTGGAGTGTTGTTGTCCTCCATTGCCAAAGTGAGGAATATCACCTCCAATAATTAACCTCAGCTCTGATACCAGTTTATGTTGGGATAACCACACTAACACACTTGCTAGTGACAGCGGAAGCGCTTAATTTCACCACAATGCGAAATCAGCCTAGATCCTCACATACTCACGGAAGGAAACATATGCATGACACATATATATGGAGGAAATAGCAGCAGTCACAACTGATTCAAATCAGCTGTGTTCACATCAACCACAGTTGCAACTGGTTGCCAATAGCAAGCACAACTAGTTGCAGCAAATCACTTGCAACTGCAGTCACAACTAGTTGCAGCCAAACTCGCAGCAATAATAAGACACCAGATTTAACGTGGAAAACTCCCAAATTAGGGTAAAACCACGGGACCAAGCCAGCCAAATCTTCTTCCACTCTATGCTTGTAGGATTACAACAAGTTCATCTCTAGATCGCACTAGAGGCAATGATACATCAAGATATGCAGATCTTGGATAACAACAATAAGATTTGGGCTGCTACTTCGGGAGTGGAAAGACCTCACCAAATGATGGTGGAACTCAGATTAGAGGCACCAATGATGTGGATTTGAAGCTTCACAACCTTGAGGACGAACCCTTCTTGATCTATTGCAAGATCGCCTATCTAATCTCACTCTTCTCCCTCTCTTTTTTTCTCTAGTTTTCTTCCCTCTCTCACACGCAAGGAGCAAGGGGCTGAACTGGAGCTGCTCTGTTCTCTCTCTTAACTGGGACTCACGAAGCTTCCCTTTCCTTCTCTTGTAAGCTAAGAGGCAAAATACTAGATGCACACAAGGTTGGTCCATTTCCTGTGCTGCACCTATGACGTGTGTGAGCATTTACTCTCCTTAACACCCACTCATGAGGAGGATTTCCCAACAAGCCTTTGCATCTGAGTCAACATTTACATTAATATTCTGCTGGTTTTTGTTACCCATGATCATCTTCACGACAATACCCATGCCTATTATCAAGTTCATGTGACATATTAATCCAAGAACAACTATCAAAATTGTTATTCCACCGGCGAGTATAGCAAAATCTTAGTGGCCGTCGACATGCCCTTCTCTGCTTTTCTTCATCGTCGTCGTGGTGCAAGGATGCAGCGCAGATGAGGCGGCTTTGCTGAACCGGCCGAAGGCGCCGAGCACAACTGCTAGTTAGCAAATCGAGCTGAATCAGGTGGATGTGCTAGTAGGCTAATATATAATTGAGAAAAAAAAACCAAATTAAACCAGGTTTTTGCCGGCCCGAGTTACGTCGTTACTTGGCATGTGAGGTCCGCGCACGATGAGGCGCCGGAGTATTCCACTGCTGCATGGAAATCGGTAGGGCCGAAGTGAGCCACGACATCACAACATTTCAGTACAGTGGTGCTGGAGCTGTCACCACAAAACGGCACGGTGGAGCCTGCAACACAAATTAATTAAGGTTTATTATTACTAGTTATTAATTAGTCGATATGATCGATGTTGCATCGAATTTGTGCTAGATCTCGCTAGCTGAGAGAACTAGCGTCGTAGCTAGGTTTAACAAGATGGGACGCTATGTATACCACTGTTAGCAACCCTACTGGATTGGCTAATAGATAACTTGATTCAGTGCAATCAGAGTACAGGACCTCGAGGGTAAGGGAGGTCAGAGCAGAGAATGAAAGGGGAACCGGGTACAGAAGAAGAGACTGAGGAGAAAGATGAACAGTAGCCTAGGAGAGGAATGTGTTGTTCTGATTACTCGTTGGATGCCCTTCCTCTTGCCATCCTGGCCCTTTGTACTGGCTTGGCCTTGCCTTTGCTTCTGTCTGACAGCCCGGCCCCACATGGCAGTGTATCCTACACATATCCCTGACATTCCCCTTTTCTTCAAATTCGGCTTGCCCCCAAGCCGATGGAGAAGTTCGGAACCACCGGGATCCCAAGGAAACTGCAGAAACTCCTCTTCTGAACTTCTGAATATGTCGAGCTGAAGCAATCAACATTGCACTGCACTTCCTTGTTGGTAGCCAAGAAGCCCATATCAAGCAATATAAATTCCTTGCAGAAGACCTTGCACTTGATACATGGTGTTGCAACTGGAAAGTTCTATCTGGTCACTTCAAGCAAGAAACACCGACAATTGCCACCACACTTCTGCTGTACTCGCTGTTAAATCAGTGCACAACCAGCCATACTCACTGATAGCAAGAGCTGCAAACCACCAGGATCCCATGGCACTAATCTGAACAAGTCAACTTGAGCAAGGAAAATGGAGATCCAGCGTTCCCAAGCCCAAATCAGAATCTCTGGGAAACTAATCAAGTGGTTACCCGATGCCTCCATAGTGAAAATGTGCAGTAACACCATAACAGTAGTTCCCATCATCTTTTCTATCTGAAAACCGAACTGAAACTCCTCATGAGCAAGAGAATTAATTGCAAGTAGCAGCCACATGGCGCCAATTGGTGGTGCTTGTACAGTTGTGGTGAACTGATGCAATAACATAATGTTGCTATTGAATTTGTACACTGGAACCAATACTTCTAGCTTGAGATGATTACCACACTTCAGACTTACCAATATGGAATTAGGAGCAGAAGGAAGAAAGTGTACAGAAGCATACTTGATTAGTTGCATGGGTATAGAACGAAGCTCGAAAGTAAGCATATGCATGTTACTGTACCCCTCCAGATTCAGAACCACACCCGAACCAAGCAATTGGCGCTTCTTTTTAACTGGCCAAATACAGCTCAACAGTAGGAAACATCTAGGGAACCTGCACCAATCTAATATGCCAACCAAAGTAACAAGGCCATCCAAAACCAGCATGTTTGCTGAATGTCCGAAGATTGACAGAAGCAGCACCATAGAGCTGATAGGTCTCATCTCTGCAAGTAGTCCCCAACAACTGATGCCAAACACATGAAATAGAGAGTGAGAATCAAACTGTATGAGCCCACCACGCTTCAGCTGTACAGAATATGTTGGGATCACTAATGCAGGTAGCTGCCATGGTGGCTTCCAGAGAAAATGAAAACACAGCCAATGAGGAAGCCAAGCCACTACTGGGAAGAGACAAAGCATTGCTCCAATTCCAATACGGACGCCTTGTCGAGATGGAAGAGGCCATGGTGGTTTCCAACAAACAGCCTGACTCATGGAACAGCAGTTGCCCAAGGTGAAAGATGGCCAGGGAAGTGGACGTACATCAGCACTGCCACACCCAAACTCAACTTGCACATGTGTTGGTGGGCATGGTTGGTGTTGATTGACTCCCAGTGACATATGACTCGGCAGCCCGAAGCCAATGCAGATGTTGCAGAAGATGTCTGCATGCAGTGACAATTCCTCGAACACCTGGCATGCACCTGAGCTGGCATGCTCCAGAGATATCGAACTCAACCTGGCAGGGCTTGGGGTTGAGGCACCTGGAAGTGTAGATGTCGTTGATGACGTTGGAGTAGCTTCAGCAACGTGTGTCGACCAAGTCATCCCATGGGACCCTTTCGTGGCCATGGCTGGCGGGAGGCCGCCGAGGACGTCGCCGAGGCCGCCGGTCGTCCTCCAGCGGAGCATCTCCTCCTCCCAGAGCGCGCCGATGGGGACGTCGGCGAAGCTGCTGTAGCCGGCCGGGTAAATTGTCGAACATGTGGCCTGCGCTGACCTTGCAGCCATCACCCAAGCCAGCAGCCAACCACCTGCAGCCCCCACAGCATCG